>NW_020200740.1:90426-106776 GCF_001531365.2 Cynara cardunculus var. scolymus
CATTAATCTAATTTTGGAATCACATTAATTAAGATTCTTTTCAATTTTAACCATTGATATTTAAAATGTGTGGTTGAGATTGGTTCTCACAGTTACCACAAACAACTCAGTTCTCATTTGATTAAGCCCCTATATATATATATATATATATATATATATATATATTTCTAATGCAAACTCAATTTTCGTTGTAAACATGAGAACTGATCTCAACCCTCCATTTTATTTGATCCAACAACCCACATTAAATATAATTTTTAACTAAAATTATTAATTAAGGTGATTAGGGGTTAAAAAAAGGCATTTAATTTCAATTCGTGCGTATGTTTTTTGACTTTTCATTTTCTTTTTTAATTAAAAAAATTTACTTACTTAAAATTTAAAATAAATTATCTTAAAAATTACTAATATTTTAATCAAACAAATTACATCAAAAAACGAGAATTTCATGCTCTTCAATATAGCATTCATCTCGATATAGTTTTTTGTCGTTTTAACTATTTTTTACGTGAAATGTTATTATATGTTATATTCCTTATGAATTTATGTACGTTCAAGTGAGTACAATAACTCAACATCGTAAGCTCGTAACTCGACATCACCTTCTTCAACACTTTCTTCAACGTCGTAAGGCACCATGTTCCTCATCACCATAATCCAACACCCATCGAGGCTGATAGAGAACCCATCGAGACCGAGCAAGAACCTATCGAGACCGATAAAAACCGATCGAGAATGGTTGAGAGTCCATTCATTGACTTAATATGTATTTATATGTGTTAAACCATAACCTACCACCTTTATTTTCTATCGAGAACCTATCAATTGATTTATTATTTGTTGAGTTTAAAACAATACACTATCACTTTCATCTTTTATCAAGAAGGATCGGGAACCCATCGAGACCAATCAAGAACACATCGATATCGATCAACAACCCATTGGGACCGATCGACACCAATCGAGACTAATCAAGAATCCATCCATTAACTTGTGTTTATCCTCTCTTTTAGTGATTTGATGATGATCCTTTTTATCTTACGAAGTTTACTATCTCTTTATTCAGCTTCAGTGATCATCATCGAGTCTCTTCAGTGATTGTTCAACATGTATTGTAATTCTCAAAGATATTTGTTCAACTATAAATAGGGTATTTGTCTTTGTAATTTGTAGAAGAGAGTTTATTGTAATATTTTGATTATGTCATAAGAGGGTTTGACCATCCTTTGAATGTTGACTTTCTCTCTCAAAGTTCATCATGTGTTCTTGAATGTTCATGTTAGATCTGCCATGGATTATGAAGCTTTCATGAAGATTGATCATTAAATGGGACTATCAAGAAGAGTATTCTTCAGGAAGATAAAACTCACACCACATATTTTCCAATGATGTCAAAGGTAAAGCTAAAGACAGAGACAAACAAGTTTGTGATCTGATGCGGTTTTACTGATAACAAGCATGTCTACACAAGTGTGAAATCTACTCAAGATTCAACGAAAACTGAAGAAACCTCAGCGTTATTCCAGTGTTAGTGATCAAACAAATCTTGTTGAACAAGATTAGTTTTTGTCTTGGCCTTCAACACACAAAAGACAAACCCATATCTCTCAAAGTAAAGTACTCATATGGAGTCACTCAATTGTCTCCAATCATGGTTATCTACTTTGTGAAAGATTACTATTCATACACAGCAAAAGCATGTATATATGTAACAAAGGACAAGCTCACCTCTAGAAGATTGCCACATGCTTTGTACCGTTTGACTGGCATTTAATGCAATGGGTATAAATAGTTGAGAAGTTCTTCCTTCTTAGCTCCACCCTCCCTCTCAACCACTCTACCCAGTGAAGAGCACAAGACTTCTTAACCTTTTCTTTTAGCAAGTCTTTTCTTTCTTGCTTCCTATATCTTATGTATTTCTTTGATTGTTTAGATAAGTTATGAATCTTATCTTTTCTACAAACAATCTGTAAAATTTTGTATTGATATTCTTTATCAATAAATGATTTTAAAAAGTGAAAGTTGATCTGTTTGTATTCATATCCCCCCTTCTACAAATTGTTACCTTTAAACTCTTGTAGATTCGGCTGGGACCAACAAGTGGTATCAAAGCAGTATTTGTTTTAGTGTATATCAATGTCTTATTGGTGTTTTATTATCTCTTCTTTATACATAATTTATTCACCATTATTAAGGCAATGCAAAACATAAACAAAAACTTTCACGACAATGGCACTCTAGCCAAACCTCCCCGGTTCATCAAAGACAACTTCAGTCTTTGGAAGAATCGGATGTCTCTTTTCTTGGAAGTTGTGGATCCTGAGATTCCATACTATATTGAAAATAGACCTTATGTTCCATTTGCAATTTCTTCAGCAATTCATGCTAATGCTACGACTACTGCCATTCCTGAATGGCAGATTCCGAAACTACCTCATCAATGAAGTGACGAAGACAAAAATAAAATGGCTTTAGATACTAAAGCTAGATCTATAATAGTCATGTCTCTTCCAAACGAGGTTTATCACTCCGTTATGAAGTTAAAATCCTCGAAAACCATGTGGGACACTCTTGTTCAATATGAAGGTACTTCTAAAGTACAAGAATCGAGGAAGATTAATTTAGCAAGACAATATGAAAGTTTTCTCTGTGGAAAATCTGAATCGTTTTCTGAAATACATCAACGTTTTCATTGTCTTCTTATTTATTTAAGGAAAGTTGGAAGAGAATATTCCAACTCCGAGACCCTGACAAAGTTCTTAGAATGTTTAACAGAATCATGGGATATTTATACCATGTGTCTGAAGATGTCTAAGGATATGTCCTCTGTTTACCTTAACTCTCTTTATTGGATATTTCTTAATCATGAGAATCTTCTTAAAGATTCAAGATAAATGAAAATCTCTCTTTTAGCTTTCATCTCTGAAAATCCTTCAGCTGATCCTTCTATTTTTTTCTACTCCTTCTCTTGCTATCATTGAGTTAGATCCTTCTAACTTTGAAGACTTAACAGACGTTGATTTATCAAAGTTTGATGAGTCATTGGCCCTCCTTTCAAAATGTTGATCCTTTATCTCTTTGATTTGACGATAATCCTTTTTATCTATTGAAGTATAGTATTTACGTTATTTACTTTTAGCGATCATCACTGAGTCTGTTCAGTGATCGCTAAACGTGTATTGTAACTCGTTCAGAATCTGTTATACTTCAAGAAGACAAAACTCAGACCACAGATCCTTTAGCAATGTCGAACACAGAAGTAGAATATTAGAGACCAGCAAGTTCGTGATCTGAAGCGGTATTCTGTGATTACAAACTCGTCTACATATGTGTGAATTCTGCACATGTTTTAGGGAACACTGAAGAGACCTTTCAGTCTCATCCCAGTATTCAGCTATCAAATGAAACTTATCAAGCATGATTGTTTTTGTCTTATCCTCCCTCACACAAAGGATAAACTCATACCTTTTCTAAAGTATAGTACAGTACAGAGCCACTCTGTTGACTCTATAGTGCTTACCTACTTTATGAAAGAGAACTTCTCATATACATCCAAAAGCACTATTTGTTGTAGCAAAGGACAAGCTTTTCTCCAAAAGCTTGACACGTTCTTTGTACCTTCTGAATTGCATTTAATACAATAGGTATAAATAGTTGAATGCTCTCCTCTCAGTTATCATTCTTCCTCACTAAGGATTGACCTAAGAAGTTACTTCTCTCACTACTCTATGTTTAAGAGAAAGAACCACTTTGAACAAGTGAAGAGCGCTTTTATTCTTTCTTTATTTCTTGTGGAAAATCTTTTCTCTTTGCTATTTGTAATTGTGTGTATCTTAGATTTTTTAGATAGGTTCTTTAACTTATCTTTTTCGCATACAATCTGTAGAATTTGTATTGATCTTCTTTATCAACATAAAATTTTTAAAAGTGAAAGCTTATGTGTTCGTGTTCATCCCCCCCTCTACAAACTGATTACCTATAAATCTTGTAGGCCCGACTGGGACCAACAAGTGGTATCATAGCAGTGTTTGCTTTTTGTGTTGTATTTGTTGTTTTATTGGCATTTTATTATCTTTATTCTTTAGATAATTTATTCATGTTAAAATGTCTTTGCAAAACACTAGCACCAACTTTCATGATAACAATTCTCTTGCCAAACCTCCCCATTTCATCATAGACAACTTTAGTCTCTGGAAGAATCGGATGTCTCTATTTTGAAGGTGTGAATCCTTAAATCAAATACTATATAGAGAATGAACCTTATATTCCATCCACTATCTCTCCAGCAGTTCTTACAACTTCTACGACTACCGCGATTCCTGAACGGCAGATTCCAATGCTCCCTTATCAGTGGAGTGATGAAGACAAGAAGAAGGTTGCTTTAGATACTCGTGCGAGGTCTATAATAGCCACGACTCTTTCTGACGAGGTATATCACTCAGTGATGAAGCTTAAAACCTCGAAAACCATGTGAGACACTTTAGAGTTTGATGAGTCATTGGCCCTTCTTACTAACTCTTTTTGGAGGTTTGCCAGAAAAAGTAACTATTACAGATCTCCCTCGCTGACCTTAACTAAAAAAGCCAAAGTCAAATCCCATTAATAAGGCTTCAGCGATCTGATACAACTGCTAGTGCAAAGGTCACTTTGCTAGTGAATGCAGGTCCAAGAAGACTGCGGTGCCATCTTCCAACACCCATACTCCTTCAAATATAAAGATAATAAATACCTAAAGTTGAAGGAGAAGTACAAGAAGATGAAGAATCATTAGCCTAAACACAAAGGTCTTGTCGCTGAAGAGCATGACTGAGTTGATTCTTCTGACGAATCATCCTCTGATGAGGAACATACAACCTACCTCTGTCTAATCGCCAAGGATGTCAAAGATGAACCATCAGAGACATTATTCTCTAGTGATCCCTCGTCATCTGCTCCTGCTTAGGTATGTTTCTTAAACCATCTTCTTTTTCTTCTATAGCCTATCTACATTAGATACGCTGATGGTTGACCTTTACAATGCCCTGAATGGCAAGTCCAAAGCTGAAAAGCTTAATCTTGATCTTCAAAAACAATTAGAAAAGTCATTTAAATATCAAAGAGCTGACTAAAATTGAAGAAAATCTTAAGGATCAGGTCATTTTAAACCAAACCATAAGCATCGAACACGAGCAGGCTATCGCTGAGCGTGAGCAAGCTATTGTTGAACTCAAGGCTAAGAAGGCTACCATTGTAGGGTGGTGCAAAGCCTCCATCAAGGCCTTTGAGATCATTAACACTCAGATCCCTGCCAAGGTAAAGAGTGGTCTAGGAGTTTCCTACGATCAGGAAGAAAGTGTCATTGACAAGTCCATGCTTAAGTTTGGTACTTTTCTCTCTTCCTCTCAGTACTCTTCCACTGAGATTCATCTTGAAGGAACTCCCTCGAGTTCATGATGCAAAAAAAAAGGTAATACCAGTGTCATCGCTCCTCTTCCCAAGAAGGCTAATAATTCAAGTAGACCCAGATCTAAACCTTCATCTTGTAAACCTTCTTCCTCAGGGACCAAGGTATATGAACCCTCTTACAAACCTAAGCCAAAGCTGAAAGTAATCTTTCAACCCAAGGTATCCAAACCCTCAGTTGTTCCTACTCGAGCAAATGAGAAAGGAATCCTTGGAGCTTCTCCCTCTTCTATTCTCTCTGAACCTTCTGGCCCTAAAGTTGCCTTCAGCTATAGGAAGTGTAGACACGTGCTGAAACTTCACATATTGCCAGCAAGTGTCCTTCAGCTACCAAATTTGGTCCACCAGCTAAGGTAAAGAAAGTAGCCACGGCTGAAAAATCAACCAAGGTGAAATCATCTAAAAATGTTGAAAAAACGACTAAGGTGAAGAAGCCCACTGAAGCCTCCTTTTCAGGCTCAGTAAAGACACCTACTGACCCTGAGTCTTCAGCGTCAGTGGATGTCACCTCTAACTCTGTTGCCTATTGAGAAATGGGTACCAAAGCAATCTTAATCTGTTTTCTTGTGCAGGAAGTCAAAGGCATTTGGTATCTTGATAGTGGATGCTCAAGACATATGACTGGAGACAAATCCCTACTCACTGACTATAAGGAGGAAACAGGCCCTTCCGTGACCTTTGGAGGAAACGAAAAAGGATATGCTAAGGATTTTGGTATATTAACCAATGGTGCAACCACTTCCAAACGTGTTTCATATGTTGAAAGACTGAAACACAATCTTCTTAGCTTCAGTCAGTTGTGTGATAAAGATTTCACAATAAAATTTCTTAAGAACTCATGTCATGTCTATGACAAAGTTGACAAGCTTGCTCTTATAGGTTCTCATCTAGAGAATGTGGATGTCATCAACATGGATTCTCCTTTCACTGAGAATAGTTGTTTTCTCTCTAAAGACTCTCCAGATATGAACTGGCTATGGCACAAACGGCTCTCTATAAAAAACGAGCAGTTCTAGTAAGAATTGCAACTTCAAGACGCTAAATGAGCAATCATGAAAGGATCTTGTCACTGGCCTTCCTCAGCACTCCTTTGCAAAGAAATCTATTTGCTTAGCATGTGAAAAGGGAAAGCAAACAAAGGCTAGATTCAAATCTAAGAAAGTATCTTCAGTGACTTCTCCTCTTCATCTACTACACATGGATTTATTTGGTCCAGTCAACGTGCAATCTATATATAGAAAGAAATATACCCTTCTCTTTGTTGTTGAGTATTTTAGGTACACTTGTGTCTTCTTTCTTAGATCTAAGAATGATGCATCTAAAAAAATCATTTCATTCATCAAACGCATAGAAGTACTGAAAAATATCAAAGTACGATCTATCAGGAGTGATCATGGAACTGAATTTAAAAATAGTGTCATTGATGACTTCTTTGTGAATAAAGAAATCCCACACAACTTCTCAGCTGTAAGAACTCCACAATAGAACGGGGTTACAGAAATAAAAAATCGAACAATAATTAAGGTTGCTCGATCAATGCTCAGTGAAACTCATCTTGTTGGTCACGGTTCCAACATCTTCCTAAATCGAAATGTGGCGCTGCCTGCTACGCTATAAGGGAAATAAACTTGCGCCTTCACCAAGGCAATTGCTTTTGGTGTAATGGGTAAGCGCTTGATCCTAACAATTGGTATCAGAGCAAGTCACGGGTTCGAATCCCATTGTGTGCATAATATGCAAGGAGTGCATAATTATGAGAAAGGCATGCTGCACGGCCATTGACTTCTAACGAAGCTCTTATTAGTACCAGCAGATGCTGGGGGGGATTGTTGGTCACGGTTCCAGCATCTTCCTAAATTGAAACGTGGCGCTGGCTGCTACGCTATAAGGGAAATAAAGTTGCGCCTTCACCAAGGCAATTGCTTTTGGTGTAATGGGTAAGCGCTTGATCCTAACACGTCTCCCTACTCAATTCAGGGCTAAAGCTATCAACGATGCTTGTTTTACGCAGAATCAGTCGTTGATCGTCAAGATATTTAAAAAGACATCTTAAGAACTCTTCCATAACAGAAAGCCTTCTCTCAGCTTTCTTCATATATTTGGTTATACTTGTTACATTCTGAACAATAGAGACCAACTTGGAAAGTTCGATCCCAAAGATGATGAAGGAATCTTCCTTGGATATTCTTCAGTATCCAAAGCATTCAGAGTACTCAACAAAAGAGGACAGACAATAGAAGAATCTATTCATGTCACCTTTGATGAGTCTCAATCAGCTAACTCTAAACCCATCTTTGAAGATGATAAAGAGTTAAATAACTAGATGATATCTCACTATTGACAACCTGAAGCTTGCTTCAGCAATCAACCGAACGCTGACCTTCCAAAAGCTGATGATGATCCATTTATCATTCAAGATGTGACTAGTAAAGAAGATGAATCCTCTTCAGGGATTGTTGTCATTCCCATTGGCCATTTACCCCGCTTGTACTTCAAACACAGACCCTTTAGTCGCTGAAACTCCTTCAGTCACTAAACCTCTATCAGTTGTTAAATTGCTCTCTGAGGTCCCTTTAGCAATCCAACCTGTTGTTGAAGAATCTATTGCTGATGCCTCATCTTCTATGCCCGAGATCCCAATTTTAGAAGATAATCTTCCACCATCTCAACGATGGACGAAAGACCATCCAATCCATCAAGTTCTTGGTGATCCAAGTGTAGGTATTCAGATGCGACATGGTCTAAGTAATATTCGTCTCTTTGTCAACTTTCTTTCTTAACCTGAGGATGTTCCTCTTGAATCCCTCAGCAACATGTGGTTGATCCTCTCAACAGTGCATTTGAGACACTCAGTGTAATCCTTCGGATACTGTTGATGAACCCTCAGGTATACACCAAACCCCCTCCCTTTATTTCTTAGTTACTAACCTCGAGCTTTATCATGCTCAATGTTCTCCTATTTCTACAGGTCCTATGGAGAATGAATACCCACTCACTGAGAACGACGCCTATGATATGGTTAGGGATGTCAAGCTGCTGCTCCCTACTATTGCGACCGTCCTTGACAAGATGGACGAAGTTCAACAGGGAATGCCCTCGAAGAATGATCTGGCTCGTGGCCTCTCTGTTGTCCAAGCTAAGGTTCGTGAAGTCAAAGAAGAGATGAACGCCATGAAGACGGAAATCCAACATAACTTTGAAGCGGTCGCTGCTCTGTCCAACAAGGTTTAAGATGTTCAGGCTTAGCTTACCAAGCATGGTGAGCTACTTGAATAGATTTTCCAACTTCTACAGCAACCAGCACTTGTCTTTGCACCCTCTTTCAATGTAGCTGATTGTCATCAGCTAGACATGGTCACTAAGCTAAACCTTCAACAGGCTGAACGATTGCCTCCATGGAGAAAAAGCTGCAAGACCGAGTTTCTCTCATCCCTCTCTCAGCTAATAATGTTGACGATGACAAAGAGGGGGATAAGAATATGGAGAAGGCTGCGGAAAAGGACCTTGGGGTGAAGGAATTAGAGAACCCTAGAGAGAAAACCCTTGATGATGCCATCGATGATTGTATCGTGGTTACTATTAACCATGAAGACCTTTCTCCTTCCACCTTTGCATTTACAAATGCTAGTGAAGTTGAGGAAGATGATGAGGAGGAGGAGGAGGAGGATTTTGAGCCTCAAATCCCAGACGCATGTACTGATCTTGGTGTTGATGATGATGACAAATATGATGATGATTTCTTCGTTCATATCATACCAAGATGGCCTGTCAAAGAAATCTCCTTCATGGAACCTTTTTCCAAAGGGGATAGATCATCACAACAGCACTCATCTGGAAAAGAGAAAGGAGTCACTGAAAAAAACCTTGCCCTACTTCTTAGGCACTCAGCCAATATGAGGATGCAGACACTTCAAGGTTTGTACCCTTTACCTCTAAAGCTGAACAAACTATCCCTATACATATATCAATCTCTGCAACACCAAACCTCAGCCTCTCAACCCATCTTCCATATTTTGAAACCCTTGAGGATGATGAAGATGAAGATGTAGCATGCAACCTCATACCCAGGAAGTCATCTAGACAACCTGTATGCTCTGAGGTTGAAGAAGACCTGATGATGACTCGACTTATAAGTCAACTTGACCAATCCAAAGTAAAAATTCCTCTTTATACCTTTGGATGTTTTGTGAGTTAGACTTTCTCTCTAAAGCTGAAAGTGAATAATCCCTGAAAGCTGAACAAGAGCTGAAGCAACATCAACAGCAACTTAAATACAGCCTAGAGTTAGCCAAGAATCTAGCTGATCAAGCTCTATCTGAAAGGAAGTTTAGACATAAAGATCCTCTCAATGCTCAAGCCTAACTCTAAATAGAAGCTGAACGAAAGAGACAACGGGTGTTGAAGCTAAAGGATCGTGACCTCAGCTGGTGTAGAGAAGGGATCGAAACAAGAATGGTCCCTCACAAAATCTCAAATGTCACTATCATTGGTCGAATGAAATATGGTGGTCTTCTAGTTTCGATGGTCATATTTCTAGAGAACAACGATGTTGTTACTAGGTATCCCTCCTTTCTTAGTAAGTATGGTTTCTATGAAGGGCTTGATATTCGATAGAGAGTTCAGAATTCCAAATCCAAGCATAAGGCTTACATTGAAGAAGTTATGAATGAACTATTCAACAAGGTGTCAAAGATCGTCGAGGTTCCTCCTCTTCCATAAAAGTACTCTCAAAGAAGAAACCTTTCTGATCCTGAAGAAGGTGCTTCCCACAAGAACGAGCATGAAACAAAAATTCTCAGTGGATGAGCACTTCAAGGATTGAAAAAAGCCAAATATCTCAATGTTGAATCTATCACTTCCTTAAAAGGGACCCTTCATTCCCATTACAGTACATGTGAAACCAGAATATGGACTTATGTTCATTGACTATGATGGTCAGTACAGGTTTCAGCGAGCGTCTAAGTTCCTTCTCTACCCAATAGATCACCTTGAATATCTTCGAAATTGGCTGAACGAAGATCTCTATGGAGAGACATTGCACCACAAGATTTGAAAGGAAATGCTTAGAAAAAGATTCAAGGAGAAGATATCCCTGACTACATCAACTTCAACAATCTAGATTAGAAAACTTTTAGTCTTGTAAAACCTTGTATATCTTTTATCTCTTCTTTCAATGTATAGCTTTTATGTTTTAAGCGTATCAAAACCAATTGTAATCAGTTGTAATATTTTCTCTTGTAAGATATTTCAATAAAATGGTTCACTGAAAAAGATCCATGAAAAAAGAGTAAATGGGACATGTACTTATTAGTTCTATTTATTTCTTACATTCGTTGGCACCCTTCTAGTCAGTGAATTTGCTCTCAATATTTAGTTAGTTATATTATATAAGTTTATTCTTTCCTTGTAATCCTTTACAATTAAAGTAAACTTTCATAATAAACTCTCACTGGAAAAGATCCCAAAACAGTTAAAAGGGATAAGTATTTTACTAGTACCTTTTCCTTACTGAAATACCGCAGCTTTTTTCTTTATGTTCCTTTGTCATCATCAAATAGGGGGAGATTGTTGATCTTCTCTCTAACTGATTTAATAATGGTCCTTTTTATCTTACGAAGAGTATTATCTCTTTATTCAGCTTCAACGTTCATCACTGAGTCTGTTCAGTGATCGTTGAACAAGTATTGTATATCTCATATAGACAAGTGTTCTTCAGGAAGAAAAAACTCACACCACATTATCTTCAGTGATATCAAAGATAAAAGCTGAAAATAGAGACAAGAAAGATCGTGATCTGATGTGGTTTTCAGTGATAACAAGCATGTCTACACAAGTGTGAAATCTACTAAAGATTCAGCGAAAACTGAAGAAGTCTTAGCGTTATTCCCGTGTCCATGATCAAATAAGTCTTGTTGAACAAGATTACTTTTTATCTTGTCCTTCTACACACAAAGGACTAATCCATACCTCTCATAGTAAAGTACCCTTACAGAGTCACTTTATTGTCTTCAAGCGTGCTTACCTACTTTGTGAAAGACTATTGTTCATTTACGGCAAAAGCTTGTATATTTGTAATAAATGACAAGCTCACCTCTAGAAGCTTGCCACGTGTTTTGTACCATCTGACTTGCATTTAATGCAATGGGTATAAATAGCTGAGAAGTTCTTCCTTCTCAGATCCTCCCTTCCTCTCAATCACTCTAACCACTGAAGAGCACAGGACTTCTTAACCTTTTTTAGCAAGTCTTTTCTTTCTTGCTTTTTGTATCTTGTGTGTTTCTTTAATTGTGTAGATAAACTCTGTATCTTATCTTTTCCATAAACTATCTGTAAATTTTTGTATTGATCTTCTTTATCAATAAAGGATCTTAAAAAGTGAAAGTTGATGTGTTTGTATTCAACCCCCCTACAAAATGTTAAATTTAAACTCTTGTAGATCCGACTGGGACCAACAACTTGATGTGTGCTTGTTTTCTCAAAGTAAAGTACCCGTAATGAGTCACTTTATTGTCTCCAAGCGTGCTTACCTACTTTGTGAAAGACTATTGTTCATTTACGGCAAAAGTCTGTATATTTGTAAGAAATGACAAGCTCACCTCTAAAAGCTTGCCACGTGTTTTATACCATCTGACTTGCATTAAATGAAATGGATATAAATAGCTGAGAAGCTCTTCCTTCTCAGATCCTCCCCCACCCCCAACCACTCTAATCACTGAAGAGCACAAGATTTCTTAACATTTTCTTTTAGCAAGTCTTTTCTTTCTTGTTTTCTGTATCTTGTGTGTTTCTTTAATTGTTTAGATAAATTGTTTATCCTGTCTTTTCCACAAACAATCTGTAAATTTTTGTATTGATCTTCTTTATCAATAAAGGATCTTAAAAAGTGAAAGTTGATATGTTTATATTCACCCCCCCCCCTTCTACAAAATGTTACCTTTAAACTCTTGTAGATCCGACTAAGACCAACAACTTGATGTATGTTTGTTTGTGTAAAACCATAACCTACCAGTTTTAACTTTTATCAAGATGGATCGGGAAATCTATCTAGACGAATCGGAAACTCATCTAGATCAATCGAGAACCTAATAAAAAACTAAAGTATGTATAATTAAAACTCTAGTATATTCATGATGAATAATATGTATATACATGATGAATATTATGGTGAAAATTAATATTTATGATAAATATCATACTAATATAAATGCTGGAGAGTTATTGTACAAACATGATCATACATAAACATTAATGATGAATGTATAATCATGACGAATCTTACAGTGAAAATGTATGTTAATGATGAATATCATATTGATGTATGAATGTTGAAAAGTTGTTATATACACATGAACATATATAATTCATGATGAAAAGTATGTATCATATTGATATATGAACATTAAAGAGTTATAATGAAGATGTATATTGATGATGAATGTCATATAGATGTATTAATACGGAAGATTTGTTGAATACACGTGAAAATACATAATTACTCATGGTGAATGTTATACTAAGTTATATATTCAAGATAAATATCATACATATATATGAATACTAAAGGGTTGTTGTAAACATATGAATGTGCATAAATATTCATAACGAATATTACACAGATATACTATTTGACGTAAAAACGTTAAAAACATAATAAAAAATACATCGAGATAGATGTCAAATCAAAGAAAATGAAATGCTCGAGTTTTTGATATAATTTGTCTGATTAAAATATTGATTATTTTTCATATAACTTAGTTTAAAAATTAAGGGGGTAAAAGTTTTGTAATTTAAAAAGAAAAATAAAAAGTCAAATATGATATGCGTAAAACACGTGAGGGGACCATGTGATGTGCGGACGACGTGTTCTACGACTTAGGTTGTGCCAAAGGTTGTCTGCGTCTATGATTTAGCATCACATGTAATGGTCTTGACATATTATAATATCATATCAACAACACCCTTATCACATGTGATAATACTTGTGAGGTGGCTTAGTGGTGTAAGGGCGACTTGACCGGCAACCAAGATCGCATCAAAAATCACCCACGTCTCAGATTTATTATCACATATATATCATATGTGATGGAATAATAATATCACATGTGATTGTCTATAGTAAATGGTGTTCTCACGTTCTCGTAAAATGAAGGTGTTCTCGTTTGAACCCTTCCCTATATATATATATATATATATATGTGTGTGTGTGTGTGTGTGTGTGTGTATGTGTGTATGTATATATATGTGTAAATATATATATATATATATATATATATATATATATACAGAGAGAGAGAGGGAGAGAGGTAAGATCAAATGTTAACCAAAGTTTTTGTGTTAACTTTGTTAACCAATCTTGGCCATTGAATCTTTCAATAAACGGTTGTGACAGTGTTCGTTAACATTTGATCGGACTTGTTTGTTTTGTTCGGATCGATAAGTCAGATAAAATACAGTGTTGTCCGGATTTGTAAATCGGACAAGGGACAGTGTTGTACGGATAACTTGTCCGGATGTTTATATTTGATGTAAATTTACAAGTATTGAGAATACTTGGAATATTTACAATTTGATATTAATTATTAGTGTGTTTAATTATGTTATTGTAAAAAGGGGTATTTTATATCTTTTTAAATAAAAAGATATGTTTCTACCAAGCGTGGTGACGTAAGTCTGTTTTGGTATGAAACTATATTTTGGGAAAATGTTCCTACCAAGCGTGGTGACATATGTCTATTTTGGTATGGAACTGGATTTTGGAAAATGTTTCTACCAAGCGTGGTGACGTAAGTCTGTTTTGGTATGAAACCTATTTTAAGAGGTAGTTCCCTCAGACGTGGTGACTTTTGTCTGTTCTGGCTTGGAACTGGGTAATGGGTACTTCAGACGTGGTGACTTATATTTGTTCTGATAAGTAGCCCTGTTTTATTGGAGGAATAAGGGAGGCATATCAAGGAAAGGTGTACTTGGAATAAGGGAGGCATTGTCATATGTGGATATTACCATAACTTTTACTATTATTACTAATTAGATTTAATAACTTTGAATCATCATTTCTTTGTGACTTGATGAATTAGAGATATTATTCTTATTAGAAATAATAATTTAGATGTTATTGAGAAGGGGAAAATGGTTTGTCATAAGAAGCATTTATTGCCTAATTTTTTATATTAATACCATAATTTATGCAGAAGAGTTCTGGTCTTTTGAAAAGGCTCTAGCCGTTGAGTCAAAAAGGTCTTTGGCTTGTAATATATAATTCCATTTTGAAATATTGGATCTTTTAACAGATGCATTTGCTTCAGGAACTGATATTTGTAAGTCGATCCTGTCATTGATCATATTGAGAACTGCATTATTTGATCGAAATGCAAATATTCCGGAGCAAAGTTATTTTATCATATTTTGATGTTTATCACCTTGCATATGCAAAGAAGGGATTTACTCACTAGACCCTTCTAGTCTAACCCTCATTTACTGTTTTAAAAATATGCAATGCAGGAACTATGGGGTCCAGGGATAGTAAGGGGAAAAGGAAAATGTGATTATTTTCCTAACATGATATCTGCTTTTGAAGATTTGCATGAGATTGCTTATTTTGGAAGATACATGTTGTTATACATGTGATAGTACATGTTATTTTTGGAAATTTTCATATGTAAATTATGTACATATAAGAATCCTTGTACTAGTGGGACCATTGTGGTGTAATCTGTATTTCTATGTAATAAAATATATGTTATATGCAAATGTGGTGTTTGGGGGTGTTACAGAGTTGCTCGACATAAAGAGAGGAACATACCTGCACTTTGTATCTCCCCACCCAACACTACTACTCAACCAACATTAAGAAGTCAATCAAAATTGATGGTGAACTCATAAAAATCAAGATCATAAAAGGCAGAATAGAGGAAATACAAACCTTGAATGGTGGGGTGAGGCATATGAAACTTCAGCAGAATCTAAAATTTAAATTTGAATCAACACGATAGTGTTAAAAGGCAACACCATAAAAAAGCTTTTGAATCTTCTGTAAAGAGAAATCCTAAAACTTTCAAATTTTGAAATTGATTAGTAACATCATTGGAATTGGAAAGAAAGAAAAGGTGGGGGCCGAAATGGTAGTACATTGTGCTTTATAACTTGTCATTAAGAGTTATGGTGGAGGGTTGAAGTCAATGCATCAACAAGTTTTACATTGTCATTAAGAGTTTTTTGAAATTTATGCATAAAATGGTAGTACTTTGTGTCTTGTGGTTTGTAATTAAGAGTTTCGTCTAAATGCTTATTAATGTAGTATAGATATAGAAGATATAGATATAGATAACACACACCATCACGGTACCACCCACCACCACCATCACCACCATATTTTATAAACAACTTTAGAACTATCACTACAAGCAATCATTATGAACATTTTTTGTGTAAGTAACATCACCAAACAATCATTATTGTCACACCCCGTTAAAGCGGAAACACGAGATGTAACAGGTAAGCGTGTCACAGCAACAGATAATAAATAACACCATAAGTTTTACAAGATTACATCCATAACCAAGTTGGTGTTTGAATACTTCAAAACAAAGTTTACAAAATACACAACATCATTGTTGTTACAAATATGCTCCAAAAACTTCACTTCTTTACTTATTTCCTGAAAAGCATGAAACATAAAACAACGTCAACTACAAAGAGTTGGTGAGTTCACGGGTTTTCATATGCGCAAAAAATATTTGCAATGCATAAATCAATTCTTGCAAACTAATACATAAACTTTTGCACATAATAAATGTAAATCTATAACGATGTTTAAAACTTGAGACGCTACTGAGCCTTACTTGACCAATGTGCCCCATTATTTTACGAACGACCATAAGTAGCCCGTATACTCACTTAGGTCCCACAGTT
>NW_020200740.1:107301-109976 GCF_001531365.2 Cynara cardunculus var. scolymus
AGATCACCTATAGGTTCTTGATAAAGATAAAGTCAAATTATATCTTATGTAATGCCAATGATTTTTTATGAATTAAAGTTGATACTTATATCATTTGCTCTAAAAATAGTCCAGAAATTATACATTTTAAAATCAAAGTCCTTTACACATAGAGTTACCACTTGGACAGAATGCAAATTCTATTTCTGTAATTTTGGTCTCACAAATCATTGTCAAAAGGAATCTTCCATAACTTTTTTTGAGTCCAAGTTTTTATATCATCAATAGTAATAAGTTAAACAGATTTCTCCCGAATATCAAGAATTTTGGATGGGTTTAAAGCACTCATTATTACCCCACAACTTTGAGTTACACAGTCCCCAAGACATATTGCACACTCTTCAAGTAACAACCATTTGGGGGGTCTAAACTCATCATTTTTCAGTGATTTTAACTTTACTTTTAAGCTAACACATAAGGATAACTTTTAGAAAAAGAATCACCCATTTTCATTGAGTTTTGAAGAAGATATGACCGTTTTAAAATGCATGCAAGATTCTGTCAGCATTGCTCTTTTTGCACCATAATCTTGTATCAAGAACTTGAACGCTCAAAACGTAATATTTTTGAGTGAAACCAGTTGAATTATAAAGATAACTTATTAAAATAAGTTCTAAAAAAATAAACCAATTTCGAGGAATAACCAGAGAGATATGGTCGTCCAAAGTAGGTTTTACCTACTGTCAAGTGTGTTGTTGCACACTTATTTTGTTCTAAGCATTTGAAGGTCCAAATCTTCTTCATTTTACATGATTCCTGTTGGAAAAGAATCATAACTCATCAAAGTACGTTTTAGAAGAAAAATCAGAACATTTGGACTTTTATTTTGAAAGATACAGTCGACACAAGTGCTAACAAAATCTGTCAGTTTTCAAAATACATCGTTTAATGATTAAATTCCACATGCAATGTGGTTTATCCTACTTTCTTAGATTTCTAAGTTCGTGGATCATAGATTATCATCATTTTGAAGACATTTTCATGTCTTTGATGTATAATCTCCCCTTTTGAATTCTCCAGAAAATTTAATTACAAAATCAAGAAAGTGTAGAAAATGAGAATCTTTGTTATTGAATAAAGGTAATGTAGGATCGATTAACTCAGTTTCTTGGTATAGATTACTTACTTGGATGATCTGTTTGACAGTGTTAACGCAGCGGAAGTGATAAGAATCAGGCACAGTAGAAATCAATAAGAACACGATGAAGACGATTGATGAACACAAGAGAGAGCTTCAAAATGATTTTCAATTCAATGAAAATTTTAACAATTACAATACTGAAGCACACTGAAATACAAGGGCCTACGCTGCTATTTAYACAAGCAAGTAACCGTTTCCTGACACGACCTAAAAGWAAATTAATCTAAGTCGTTCGATCAAAACAGATTACAGACAAGAACACATGATAAACACGAGCAGCTAATAAACCTAAGTAAAAAAACTAAAGAAGATCTATACATAAGACATGCTGCAGAACCTCTATGAGACATGACAGAGGTTCTGTCGTCTTTGACTTGTAGCAATGTCTTTCCAGAGGACCAGTTTACAGAACCTCTGTGAGACACGACAGAGGTTCTGTCACTTGAGACTTGAACGCTTGAGCATCTTCTACTGTTGGTCCTCTTTGGACTTCTGTGACAGATCATCTTCTGTCAATACTCGCAATTTACTTTTTCTATACTTTTACATTAAAGGAAATGAGAGCTAACAATCTCCCCCTAAGTATGAAAAAGTAAAATTTGAAATTTAAGTGCAAGTGTATGACTTAATTGAAAAGAAATTACAAGAGGTGATTAAACATCATCCTTTGAAAGAATTACAATGTAAAGAATTACAATACTTAAATGACAAAATTTTGAAGCTTAGGCCGGATTTTGGAACAGAAGAGAATTAAACCATAGATTCTGGGAAGTCGTCTACTGCGTAAACAAAATCTGACTTGATTGTTCTGTAGACATTTAGGATGAACTCTCTGAAATTAATTTGAGCTTTAATTGCGTCCAAGAGAGGAGACACTTCACCAACCCTGTAATGTCTTCTATCCACCTCTGCCACTAAACACTTAAAGATCCAGTCCAGCGTCTCTGTTGCATACTTGTGAGCTTCTGTGGGGTCAAAGAATATTAGTAGCTCATCCTTGTCCAAATACACAAACCCAAAAACGGGATTGTGTAGGATGGTGTTTGGATAGTACTTAGATACCCAACTTGGCCTGCTATAAGGAGGAGTGATCTTTAGATTCTTCTGTGCAAATCTCATGGCCAACTCAAAATCCTTCTGGCTGTAATACATCACTTGCGCACGCATAACTTCAATCAGCCTTCTGAGGGATATTTGGTATGTTGACMTCCTCTCCATGTAGACGTTAAGGATCTTGTGCATATAAATGACATCATACACGCAGAGGTTATGAAGATCTGCATCAGTAAACGTGTAGATGTTGCGGTCTTCTCTCCTTGCAACGTACTGTGAGTAGAGCACGGTCTTCTTTAATAGAGTCCTTGGTGAGATTGACACCAATGATGTGATCATGTGTTGCGAGAAGACCTGCTCACGAGGCCTTGTTAATCTTGAGAAGTGGAATTTGGCTGCAAGAGAGGGGATATCAGTGAGTTCTGGATCTTAGGGTGGCTCT
>NW_020200740.1:110552-117510 GCF_001531365.2 Cynara cardunculus var. scolymus
CTTGCATGTTGTAAGGGGAGCCCTCCTCAAATGGCGTAGGATTCGAGTGGCAGTCTTGTACATCTTTTCAATTACCTTCTCCGCACCCGCAGAGGCGTTCATCATGTCAAACTCTGTAGCCCACTTGAGTTTGGAGACGGTAGACAGAACGTTTGTACGAAGGAGCTCACCTTCCTTGGCAAGCTTGGTCAAGCCTTCTGYGATTTTATCGTTGGAAGAGAAAATCTCCATCTTCAAAAATGAGAGTTGGCTKATCACAGAGTCCGCTAGCGCATCCACCATGGCGTCCAGTTCTCTGCGAGTGGCAAGTGGTTGATGTTGGCAGTTGAGAACTTAGACTGGATGCCATAGGTGACCACAGATGAAAACATTTCCTTGATCTCGTCACGGAAAGAGGAATAGTCTATGTAGCCCGCTGTGACGAAGTCGCCTGCAAACTTTGCCGCCATTTCTGAAAGTTCTTTCTTTAAAGTTTGGACAGAGGAGGGGTTTAGGGACATAGCTTGGAAGGCCTCTGWCAGGTCGTCCTTCTTGATGGCCGAGCTCTGAAGGGTCGCCAAAGAATGCTTTAACTCTGTGGTGGTGGCGGAAAGCTCCTTCGGAGCCTCTGTAATAGGTGAAAGATCCTGAGGCTTTTGCTGGGAGATGAACAATCTTTTCAACTCGTCCATCTTTGAGAACAACTCTGTGGCAAAGGCGTTATGCTCCACCTTTGTCACAAAGTCGTTCTGGGAACTCGGACCACCAACACATGGTGATCCTTCTGCCTCGGAGCGTGAGGCGCTCTCAGCGGCTGGCATATCGTAGCCTGCTCGGGGACTTCCACCATATCCTCGAACATCTCCTTGAGGAGAGCCTAATGGTGTTCTGTAGATTTCATGCCCGGTAGGTTCAGAGCCTAAGCTGGCAGAGGTATCTAGTGGAGATGATGAACGTTCTAGATCCACCACCTCTGTGACCCTTACATGTGCCTCTGAAGCACGTTCTGGCTGATCTCGCTCATGTGTAGAGGAAACACATGCCTCTTTGGGTTCTGTCGAGTCCTTGGGCGAATGGACTCTTATATTAAAACCTTCATTCTTTTGAGAGAATGGAGGAGTTGTGTGTGGATGCCCGGGAGTGCGTTCCACAGAGGATGAAAGAGTATCCTCGGCGGCAGTTGGATGGGTTGGGATCGGCTTGTGCGAGCCTGTTTCAATAGAGGGTCCCTCTAGAACAGGGCCTCTAGAATCGTGGAATGCACTGGAAGTTTGGCTTGGATGTGTGCCATGGGCATATTTTTCTCCCTCGCCTAAGACTTCTATCTCTTCTACTTCTTCGTCATCTATGATGTTTAATGATAGATTTTTAATGATGTTTGAAGATGAAATCGGCTGGAGGGGTATGGTTTAGAAAGAGAGAGATTAGTGAGAGGAAAGGTTTATGCAAAATGAGGATAAAAAATGGGAGTTTTTAAAGAATATGGAGTATTTATATGCGGGTTTAAAGAAAGGAAATGGGCTGACTTTATTAGAGCCCAAGTCCATACTTGTTTATTTTTATTTTTATTAAAATAAGGCCCATTTAAAGTAAAACATAAATATAATTAACAAATACTGATAAAATATCAGTATTAGGTCAAAATTCCAAATTTTTGTAAAATTATTTGGACATTCAAATAAAACTTTTTATAATTTAATTTGGACTTTTATAATATCAACTTTATTTTGTTTGGAGAATTTTAATGAATTTGGCATTACATAAGTTAACTTTATCAGTTACCCATCGAAATAGGATTTTCTAAACTATATTTTGGGAACTAAACCTGATGAATTCTAATCAACATGACTAGATCCTAATATAATTCTTAATTTTAATATTCCTATAAGGTGCTAACCTGACGCCCAAAAATGACGGATGTCACAATTATAAACTACTTTTTTATATAAATTCATCCAAAAAGGTGTAACAAACAATCACCATAAATGAAAAAATGACAAAAAAGAAAGCTCTCACTCCTATTTTATAAATGGTCAGTTCTCCTCCGAACCCTCGATTCGATTGTTTTCCAAGAAAGTAAACATCTTTTGAGAAAACATTATCAAAAAACAGTTGCTACAAACAACATTTTAATATAATGTCATTCAAAAAAAATGTAATACAAACCCTAAAATCATTACCTAAATAACCCCTATAATCGAAGAAACCCTAAAATCACCACCTAAATAACCCCTATAATTAAACCCTCAAAGAAACCCTAAATAAAAAATCTAAACTAAAACGCAGAAAAACCTTGAATCAAATCTAAAATCAAAAAAAAAAAAATTATCGAAAGGCTAGATCTGGAGGAGCAGATCAGTGAGCGAAGAACAAGAAAAAATTATAGAACAAAATATGTTCTATAAAATCAAAAAAGTTATAAAACAAAACATTCAATTGAGGTGAACGAAGAAGGAAAAAGCTTACAGATCCTGGATCTGGCTTCGAAAGCTTTGAACGGAGAACCGTTGTTTCTGCTTGGTGGATGTAAAAAAAAGATTTGTGAAGAGGTTGTGTTGCTTATATTTCTCCAAAGTCAACAGACAGGATATATCCGGTGGCGACGGCTGGATGCTAGATCAAGGGGCTCTCCTCGTTTGTTTCACGATCCAGACATGGGGTTCTCATGTTAAGAAGGAATGGGTTAATGGTGAAGAAAACGTGGGAGTTCAAAATAGAGTCTGGAGAGTTTTTTGCAGAAGAAATAAAGTCTGAAGCATTCTTATTTAGTGGTGATGGTGGAAGGGTTAAAGTCAATGCATCAACAAGCTGTACATTATGCTTTATAACTTGTCATTAAGAGTTTTTTGAAATTCATGCATAAAATGGTAGTACTTTGTATCATGTGGTTTGTAATTAAGAGTTTGGTCTAAATGCTTATTAATGTAGTGTGTGTGTGTATATATATATGTAATACCCTCGTCCCACGTAGCTAAAGATGGGAAATGCCAAAATTGGTTTGAAAAAAAAAACAACGCATTATAAAAAAATAGAGCAGCTAATAAAATTTACCCAAAAGATAATTACATAACCATAGACGAAGATAATGTGTCTCAAAATACGGTCCCAAATTACCAGTATATCTACATTAGTCATCAAAAGTTAACAAAAGTATGACGTAATGAGTTATCTTCAATATTGTCATCTCTGTAGCTCTCATCTCAAAATCCCTGCCAAGTCATGTATCTGCCGAGGACAAAAAAATCTCGGCTGAACTTATTGCTCAGTGAACGGACAGTAAAAAAACTAAACAATGAACATCAGATAACAAGTTTAAAAGCAATTTATAACGCTAAGTGATAATCCAAAATATAGTAAAAATGCCCCGAAGGCATGTCAAGGGTCCGAAGACCAAACTGCATCACGAGGATGCGTTGTTCCCAAAGGATGATCAGTCCATTCAGGCATAAGTGAGGAAAGAGGTGCGAGCACAACACAACAATCATCTTCATGGATTTAACCACAACCACAATTTATTATCCGATAACGGTTCCTAGGATCAATCCATACGCCCTCTATTCGACAGGTACACAATTAAGTCCACCTTTAAGGACTATAAAATGAGTACGCCATGATCGTTTTAGCCACCATGGAAGCATCTCAATACCGGTGCTCCGGTTATTGAGTCTATAGTAAAATGTTTCACAAATGAAGTAAGAAAACAAGTCAAGTGATCAAAATGATCCATGTTCCAAATAATAAATGTACATTATATTTTGAAAGGAAACAAAAGCTCAACAACAATTGATGAGCAAACGAGAATTTGGAACCAATATATTCGGATTAGGAAGCCTTATACAAATGGCTATCCCCGTGTCAAGTAAGGTATGAAATCTGTACCTTAACCGTATTTGACAATTAATGCACAATCAAACGGAATTCACGATCAAGTTTGATTTGCCTACATGCCTAACGAATGCATAAACGGGTTACTATTTGCAATGCATAAAAACCATAACATAATTATTCTAATAAAATTACTTAGGTCTTAGTATACTTAAACAACGTGGACTTCAAAAAAGACAGCTGAATATGAATTGAAAACTTAACCATAACACTAGCCTTGTGCATTTTCAATCCAACCGCTTACGTCCCTCTTATTTCTAAGCATTTTTACCCTACTTAGAGACCAATCCAGATTATATTGTCTAAATGAGAGTTGTAGATTGGTATCATGAGAGTCTATTGGTTTTGGAATCATCTCACTTGGATCATCCATCTATTTTATATGAATTTTACAAAACTGCAGATTAATATCGAATACAGTGCCAACAGCCCCGAAAACACACTGTTTCGAGCCACTTAGAATCATAAATGAATTTTCTACCCTTTATGAAAGTTGTAGTATATAACAAGGTATTTCTAACTACGAAATAAGAGCTTATTTTGACTTACGGTTTGTGAGTTATACACTATCAAAGTACGGGAGTTGCGTTATTGGTAAAATTCGATTCCGTAATTCTCGACTAATTTCATGATCCGACTTCCATGATTCGCTACATTTACATGTTATAAACATACTTCAACATACTAAACAGTAAAACAAATCCAATAGTCGCTAAACTAAGTTTAATCATGCATTTTTACTCTTTTTGACATTTAATCGAACAATTGGTGTGCGGTTAAACATATACCCACAATCTAACCTATTGAAACTATAATCTACCTTTTTAATTTATACATCAATTTAACCAATCCTAGCATTTTAAGCATGAAATATATCATAATTTTAACAACATCAATCCGTAAACTTAGACATAAATATAATTTATAAACGGTCTTAAGTACCCTAACATAAACAACCGAATAAAAATGAATGAAATTTATACATTTAGGAAGGGTTCGAACAGAGGATTCCGAATATATAATTGTTACTTCGATTCCTACAGTAATTTGACGTGAAATTTAGAGACAAGACAAGATTGGAGTATCAGGTTAGCTTTGTTATAGGATTTTTATATTTAGATATATTATTAGGATTTAGTAGAACTCACCTGGATTAGTTTTCCAAAATTTTAGTTTGGAAAACTCTGTCTCGATTAACTGATAAAGTTAATTTATGTAATGCCAAATACATTAAAATTTCCCCAAGCATAATAAAGTTGATATTTTTAAAAGCCCAAATTAAAATATAAAAGTCCAATTTAAATAAATTTTACAAGATTAGAAGATTTGACCTAATACTCATTCTTTTTATCACAATTTTAACCTTTTCTTTTTATCTCATATTTCAAAGAATCTTTGCGTAAAAAAAAGTATATATATAATGATAATAATAAAATAATATATAATAATTAAAGTGTGTGGGCTGGGCTTGGGCTTATGGCTAGCCATATGAGGTTCCACTCATAGCCCACCTATATATCTAGGTGACTCTTTGATTTCTCCTCCACTTTTAGCTCATTTCCCATGCAAGCCACCTAGAACTTCTCCAAAAGTAAATCCTCTTTTTCCCAAAATCATTTCAGCCAAAAACTCAAAACAAAACTTCTTAGACCTCGTCATTTTGAAGAACAATCAAGGACTCGAAGTGCTATCAACGAAGCTAAAGAGTTAAATACATTGTTTTAGTATTTTAAACTATGTTGTTCATCTTTTCTGCACATTTACATCTTCTTTTGAACCCAATTGTGTGTCCCTACAATGATCAATCTTCAATACACCTTCAAATCATCAATGGCAAATATGTTTTCTATTAAGAACCCTAGAAAGAGTAGAGAGGAAAAGTCAAAGCTCCAAAACTTGGTCAATCTCTTCTATACGTATATGAATATTACAATGAGAATCCTATAAACAATTACAAGATCTCACCCTATTTATAGGGTCAAACAATACACAAATGGTCAAAGTCAAACTATCTAAGAAAAGTCAAACACGATGACTTTATACAATTATAGACAATTTTATCTTTCAAGACGAATACAATTTTACACTGAATTTCATTCCTAACATTTTCCCCCTTTGTATTCAGACTTGAAAGAATTTCTGCACTTTAAGTCTCGTTTGAACTTTGCAGCTTTAAGCACTCTATGTCTTCTTCAAAAACAAACTTCAACTTGAAATCTTCAGGCAATCGTTTGTTGAGAAAGATCTTCTAACATTCTCCCCCTCGAATGTAGAACAACAATCTCTTTTGACAATGTAGATCAAAAACAATAATGATCTTCAGAAACAATGTACTAGATGTGATCTTCAAAGAATCTTCAGGCAACAAATCACAAACTTTCTCTTTGATAAGAAAATTTTGTTGGTAAACTTTTGAAACATTGATCTTCTCATTCAAAAACTCTCAGACATTTTTGCACATGAATAATCTTTTGTAATCATTTCTAGTCGCACTCCTTTTGAGTCTTTTGCCAAATTTGAAGTTACTTCCCCTTGATCTTTACATCAGATTCCCCTTATAATGTTCAGAATTGGACATTTCATTCATTATTACATACTCCCCCTTATGATGAAATGAGAATCATTCCATCATACTTAAGAATGAATGAAATCCTTTGTATAAGCCGTCAATTAATGAAATTGTAAGTAGATCTTTTCAAATCCACTTGTTTAATCTTTTCAGATTAAGGGAATGGGAAGGTAACAACCAATTTCAACGAATGAAATTGTTTTCAATCTTATAAAAAGATTGGCCTGCGAGTATAACAGATATACTCAGTACAACGGATGTACTGTATATAAGAGACTTTTTGAGGCTCATCTCACCAGGTCTTCCATTCAATCTTTGATAGCTTAAAAATAGCATACCTATGAATGTTTTGGCAAATTAACATATAAAATGCAAAATCTGTATAGTGTAGAAAGATAAAGCAACGTATGCTTCTGTTTAGRMTYAAAAAGATAAACCGTGTGGACTACACAAATTTATCAGACTCAATTAGTGATCAAAAAGACTTGAAGGGGGGACATATATCCTTCTGATTCAATATCAACT
>NW_020200740.1:117745-126106 GCF_001531365.2 Cynara cardunculus var. scolymus
CTCTCGTCAATTCTTTTAGCTCACAACAACTACCCCTCTCATTTTCATTTTAGTCTCTGCACGCAAACCCTTTTGTATATAAAGCTCACTCAGATATGGTTGGCCTCATAGGTAAGTTTGTCGGTTATGACATTCCATTGAGATATTTCTGATAAGCACCCAGTCCCTCCTAAAATTTAATAGTATGTTCAATTGATCACAATGGTTGATAAAAAATATTATTGCAAATAAGCATAATGATTAGATAAAAAATATTGATCAAGAAATTTGGCTTTAAGCACAATCAACAAAAGGATGATGCGAAAATGATCAGATTATTCGATATGCGAGAGAAATGAATGAAGATCTCTAAGAACATGTTTACAGAATCTGATATTAAAAAAATATTGAATGTATATCAATCAAAGAAAAAAAAATATCAGAAAACAACATTTGAATACAAACGAGCGTATTATCACCGAAAATGATTTTCTTATAAGAGACGTGATAATAACAGTTTGAAGAATAGCTTAAACAGGTACTGAAGTTATGTACGACGAGAAATTACGCAAGTAAAATCTCAGGAAATATCTGTTCAGAGAATGTACTCGTTTTAAAAAAAATAACTTCCCGAAAACATTTATTGAATTTCTAGAGACTCCCCCTAGAAAGTAGATTATACTAATGTTTCAGTTAAGCTCAAAAAATTTAAAAAAAAATAAGAAAACATTTTAATCACGGGTCCTGAACTGTATTGTTCAGAAGCCTTACTAGAACAGATTACAACTCCCCCTGCATTGGTGTATCACTGATATGATATTTTGATCAGCACAAAATTGACACACCTACAAAACCAAATTAAGTAAATTTTGGTACCCAAACAAACTTGAGTCCTATTTTGTTAGTATCGGGTTGGGGTATGTTGTAACTTCCAAACCATCTATTTCTATTTGATGTATTCTTTTTAGCACTTTTAACAGGTAAATCAGATAAGCAGTAAGAACCATGCCAGTTATTATTGTACTTGTTAAATGAATTCCAGCTGTTTTCAAACCAGTTGTTCCCATATCCTCTGTTGATCTTCTTGTTAACAAAACCATTAGTTCCACAATTTGAGCATAGGATTCTTCTCTTGCTGAGACTGGTCATTTTATTAGTAGAACTTACAATGCAAGGAAGAACAGTGTTAGTTACAACAGATTTATGAGACACAACTGAATCAGCTTTGTTAACCCATACTTGTTTAACTTTTGAAAAATTATTGGATGATCCAATGACATACCCTTGATAAAATTGATTTAAAGAATGTGACTTGTTCTTAGAAACAGTTGATTTAGGACTGCTTGAATAACTATTGGATTTAACAACGGAACAGTTACAAAAGCAAGTTTTACACTGAGATTGAGAACCAGTTGAGTTTTCAGCTCTTGAAAAGTCTGAAACTTTCTTAAGTAACTGATCTCTCTCATCAGCAACTAAATCATAATTCTTCTTAAGTTTAGTTCTCATGTTCAATTCAATCACAAGTTCTGTCTCTAGATCAGATAACTTCTTTGAAGTATCCAAAAATTTAATTTCTAATTCTTTCTTCATCTTTTCAAACACTTTTCTTTCTTTCTCAAACTTCTTTATTTCTTCATCTGAACTTCCCTTATCATTCTCCGAAGCAATGTCAAGCTATTTCTTTTTCTCAGTAAGCTCTTTGGCGATTGCAGCATGTTTCTTGACAGTACTTTTCTTCTCAAGAACAAACAATCTTTTCTCTTCATTTAGAGCTTTCTGCTTTTGTTCAGCCTCTTTCTTTTCTTTATCAACCTTGGCTCGTTCCAAGATGATAAGTTGTTCAAAATCTGAAATTTGATTCAAAAGAAATTTAGCATTCAGCTCAAGAGAATTAATCTTATTTTCATAAGATATACGTTCAGCTTCAAATCTTCTTTCAACTTCTATTATCTTATTCTTCTCTTTCTCCAAAACTTTCCTTTTAGCATTCAAATCCTTTTCTACTTCTAAAACCTTTTCTTTCTCTAAATTCAGTAGCTTTCTTAGCTCAATCAAGTCACTTTCAGACTTATGAGATTTATCAGTTAAGTCATCAGTTTCATTATGTTTTCTACCTGAAGAATTTCTTTCAGTTCTTAATTCATTCTGAACTTCTTGGAGTTTGTTGAAAAGATCTTTATTAGCTTTACTCCATATTTTCAATTCATTATCAAAATCTTTTCTAACATTATCCAAAGAATTTTCAACTTGATACTCGTAATCATTCTCAATTCTTTCTAATGCTCTTTTATGATCTTTTTGTAGATTTGCAATAAATTACACATTTGAATAATTTTCACAAAAAATGTTTATGTATTTATCTTTATAGTCCATAATGCTCTTCTCCAATTCAGCAATCTGAGCTCTCATCTCTTTATTCTCCTTAAAAGAAAATAAAAAAAACAGCAAAAAAATTGTCAAAAACAGTTAAAAACAGTTAAAACTGATAAGAAACAGTTTACGCGATGCAAAGCAGTTCAAAAAAATTCTCAAAAACAGTTCAAAACCGGATCAAACAGTTCAAATCAGTGAAATCCAAATAAAATCAGGAAAAAATTGGTGAAAAACGAAGTAAAAAAATAAAATGTGATCCTAAAAAAAATTAAAAACTGAAAAAAAAAATTAAAAAGAAAAATTGAAAAAAATATAACAAAAACAATATGGTCACAAATATGGGCTAAAAATAACAAAAAAAAATTGGGCTGAAAAAAAATAATGGGCTTAAAAAATAAAAGGCCCAAGAAAAAAATGATGAACTTTTTATTTGGAAAGAACAGTACAAAATTAATGTGGAAAGCAAGTACTTCTAAATCAGCCGAGTCAAGACTTTCAGCAATTCCTATTTCAAAGTCGCCCCCAACTTGCAATCAGGTCGATATAAGCTCTCACGATCGAAATGATAGAAGGGATAACAGGTCTCCACAGTTGCCTCAAACCTAGATGAACCTCAACTCCGGACGCAGTTATATTCGATTGATGTGTGTAATACGGACAAGCTATTGAACGATGTAGCCTAGATTGGATACGGCAAGTGAGCGATTTAACCAAAACCTGACAAACCTTTGTGCGATTTATACAAAAACAGATCAAGGTAGAACAATTTGACAAAACCAGAATGGAAGATAACCTTTGTGCGACTTACACCAAATCGAACAACCCAGTTACCGAGTTATAAGGAATACGAATACACCTGTTTCCTCTTCTTTATTTATGATCTTCTTGAACTCATCAACAGAAGCATCAAACCTTTCAAACAGCTCGTTGTTAAAATTAACTAACCAATCATAAGCCTCATCATCATTATCAAGATCACCATTAGGAAAGCCCGTCTGCTTTTTTCCCCACAATTGCTCTGCTGATAACCCAATTGTTTCAAGAATAGAATGGGAGTTTTTAGCGATTCCTTTGAGCGATGAATCCTGTCAAGCTTGTGACTGAGAAACTTGGAATACGGATAACTTGTTGTTCAAATAACTCCAAAACGGAAGTAGCTTTATGTGACACCCCAAAATGAGGTAAATAAATAAATTAGAAATCAAAAAGAACAAGGAAAATAAAATAAAATGAGTTTTATTTTATTGGAAAAAAATATAAATATATTTGAAAATTGGATTAAAAATGAAGGAAAATGTCATATTAGGGGTGAAATGTGTAAATATGTCAAAAGTAATAGAGCCAGGGGGCCGAATGCTATTTTATAATAGTTAAGGGTTGGGTCAGATTGAAACAGGTCCAAATCAGAATGACCTGTTTTGTAAATATGCATCAGATCTGAAATTTCAGAAATACGAAAACGACATCTCCTTTGAAGCTCTTTATTGGCCTAAATAGTCAACTATTACGACAAAAAATTTACATATACGTGTAGAAGACTCTTTGCTCTACATTTTTGCTTCAAGAAAACCGAACTTTCGTTGAGTTTCGAAGGAGAAATCGGAGGGTGAAGTTCGGGTTCGAAAAGCTCTGTTTATTGACGATTGGAGGTAAAATACTCAACCAAATTTCGAGTTCTTTATATGGATGGCTTCGTTTTTAGGTCCTCTATAAAACCTTAGTAGCCTTATGTCTCAGATTTTAGTTTTGAATGTTCGATTTTGAGTTTTTTTACTGATTTTCGAGTGGTTTTAAAACCGGAACTTTAAACGAGCGTAKGAGGCTCAATACTTGATGAAAATCCGTGTTCTTTATGTCAAAGTGTTGGTAAAAATATTACCAAGAGTTTGGCGCAAAAAGAATGAAGAAAAACGGTCAAGAAACGAGCCATTTTCAAGCTCAAAGAGCTTGAAAACGTGCAGCAATGGCTGCAGTTTTCGTCATTTATTATTTCTTGTTTTTATTAAAAATTAGTTGGAGAAGAAGTGTGGAAGCCAGGTTTCAAACCCAGRACMTCACACACATGGCTAAACACCTTAACCAATGGGCTATATATGAGATTTGTTGCTTTTTGTGTGTTCATATTTTTAATATGTTGTATATATCTGAGTTTCAGAAATTAATTTTTAACACCTTTAGGAATTAAATTTCTCTATATAAACTTTATGAAACTTTCATTAAGTTGTTTGTATTTTGTAAAATGTAAATTTCGACCCATTTCGATTATTTATCCCGTTTAGTTACCAAAATGACCCTACAATGTGGGAATCGGTATTTTAGCGATACTTTACRTATTTGCTTCATAAATTACCGAAATGACCCTATGCCTTGGGGATTGGTCTATGAACTWCATTTTTATATTATTATTTTTATAAAATTACCAAAACGACCATATATTTGGAAATCGGCATTTTAGCAATACTTTACGTATTTGCTTTATAAAATTTCCGAAATGACCCAATGTCTTGGGAATTGGTATCTAAGTGTTATTTTAAATCTAATCCCTATGAAATTACCAAAATGACCCTACAATGTGGAAATCGGTATTTTAGCGATACTTACGTATTTGCTTTATAAAATTACCGAAATGACCCTATATCTTGGGAATTGGTATCTATGCTTTATTTTGATTGTTATCCTTATGAAATTACCAAAATAACCTTACAATATRGGAATCGGTATTTTAGCKATAYTTTACGTATTTGCCTTGTAAATTACCAAAATGACCTCACAATTATGGAATCGATATTTTAAYAATACTTTGAGTATTGCTTAATAAAATTACCGAAATGCCCCTAGACTTGGAAAAATTGGTATTCTCACATTATTTTGAGTATTAATTATGTCGAACTTTAAAGTTATGGAACGACCGTTATTTATATGTGTGTGACATGTTGTCACCTTTRCTTACATGCAAATCTTAAACGAGACGTTTTCGTCACAAGACATCTTAATATGAAACATAGGTTTCATTTAGTTGTTAAAAAGGATAATCGACGTTAAGAGTTGTTATCAGACATAGTACTGAGAGGTTTCTTAAATTATTTTGATAATTTTAATATTGAGATTAAAGTGTCGTATTTCCGAGTTAATCATTTATAGAGACRCTTTAAACTAGAGAGTTTGATWTATAAGATCATAAAATGTTTATTTTGATGTTTTAAGTCGTTGTCGAGTTTTAGTCATGGGGTTTGACTAAAGTTAGTCGGGGTTGACTGAGTTGACCAAGGGTTGACTTTTGGYRCGTTTGACCCATGTGGATATTAATGATGGRTCAAATAGAGATGTTTGAGGCATATTAAGATGCTCGRATACGAAGTTTGACTTTAGGTTGGGTCAGAATGACAATAGTTGACTTTTGTCGACTTTTTGAGAAATTGAGACRTTAATGAGATATTATGGTATGAAATGTGTAGGCATTTGGTCAAGAGCTATCGGTAATCAATCTATACGCAATCAGGTGAGTCTTCATGAGACTTACAATGGGATGCATACTTATGTATAAATTTATTTTYGAGCATTATATGATTTATATGATAATGTGTACATATGCATGATGTTTCAGTTTACATACATGATATATTTTACATGTATGTTATTTTATGACTAGTTGCATGCTATATGTTTATTTTGTTTTCAAATAACTCTAGCATGTTATTTCATTTGAAAGTTTTATGATCAGTTTTAGCGGGTGAGCATTTGACCAAGAAGTCACATGACAAGTGGCACAACCCCATAATGAGTGCCTAGACAGGTGCAGGTCGGACAACTCAGGGAATGCCAGTGACTAAATGACTCATACCCGACAGACAAATTATGAGATCTCTTTTCTTTCAGTGTTGCATGTTTTTCAGAAAATGCATATTATTTGGTACAAAGTTTACAAGTTGATATGTACGATGTAAAATGATCTTTACTCACGCAAACCATGAACTCACTGAGCTTTATAAGCTGACTATAGTATGTATCTCAGGGACAGAAGGTTTCAGGTTGGATAAAGAAAAAGAAGGGCATACATAGAGACTTGTCTAGTCCGTTTAAGTTCAATATTTAGGTGCAATCATCTATGATAGATAAATTTGTAAAGCAACCCGGTATGGAACGGGCTGACATTAAGTTATATATTTATTCTTTTAAAGTCTTCCGCTGTAAACGGTCTAAAGTTTTAATTTAGCCATTATTTTTGAAGTGCTTTTGGAGAATCTGTTTTAGATTACGTAACATTTCTCATGGTAAAAATATGGGTGTTACACTTTAGATGAACGCCTAAAATCGATTACTATGCCAAGCAATTTATTGAAATCCAATCACAGCACCTATTTATTTAAGGAAGTCCTAACACCAAATTCTGGAGTATCTAAGATGGGAGATTATACACCAAAGACATGAAAATTTCTTCAAAAAGGGTAATAATCTATGATCTATAGGCTTAGAACTCAAGAAAAGGGGGTAAAACCACATTGCATGTTGATTTTGACCCTAAAAAGGAACATTTTGAGCTATCAGATTCTTACTAAAGCTCGCGTCATCCATATCTCCCAAAATAAAAGCCCAAATGTTAAGATTTTTCTTTTAAAAATATATTTCGTAAAGTTGAGGTTCTTTTTCAACTGGAATCATGCAAAAATGTGGAGTTTTGATCTCTCAAACACTTAGAACAAGTTAAGTATGCAAACAGTAGGTTCAACAGTAGGTGAACCCTATTTTGAACACTCATAACTTTTTGATAAATTTTCTAAAACATTTGAATTTTCTTCTGGAGTCTACTTGGATGAGTTATTATTCTTATGTTTTTTGTTTCACTAAAAAATATCGAGTTTTGATCACTTAAATTCTTGATACAAGTTTATGGTGCAAAAAGATAATTTCGGGCAGAACCTTGCATGCATGTTCAAAGTAGCATAACTCTCTCACAAATCAATAAAAATGTGAAATTCTTCTTCTAGGAGCTTTGTTTATGAGTTAAATTTACAATCCAAGTAGAATCATTGGAAAACGTTAAGTTTAGACCTTCCATTTGACCACAAGTTTGACAGGGTGTAATCTGTCTAGACTGTTTTGAGGCGTAAAAATGTGTTGGACATTTGAATGACTAAAACACTTTCAAAATGTGTCAAATTTGGATAAAATGTGTTTAACTCAGTGACATTTATGGTATAAACATTTTGACACAAAATGAATCATGGAAGGTACCTTTTGACAAGGATTCGTAAGACCAAAAATTTCAGAAACCGAATTAACTTATGTCCAAATTGTAATTTTTAGGTGCAAAGGACTTTAAACTTGAAAAATACAAATATTGGACTATTTTAAGAACAAATTATATAAATATCAACTTTAATCCACAAAAACATGTTGCCATTACATAAAATATAATTTGACTTTATCCTTATCGAGACCCGATAGGTGATCTAATCATGAAATTTCGAACATTATAGGAAAGTTTAAGTTGGGCGTCTAGTGCTTCAACACCATCCAATTCTGGTTATTCGCTAGCAAACAGGTGAGTATTCACGGCCCCACTTTTACTGCTTTCATTTATTTAAAATGGGGGAAAAACATGAAAATATGCAAACTATGTTGTTTAGTTTTAAACTGTTGAAGTCATGAAAATTGACTAGTACTGCACTATGGTATAAATGATAAATTGATGTACTTGAGTGTTGATATAAAAGTCCCCTCCGCCAACGCTACTAATTGTTGGATCTTAAATTCAGCTTTGATATTGATCTAATACTTTGAATGAACTCTAAGACGATTAAAGTGCAGTGAAAACAATAATAAGAACAGAACAGAGTAAATAAATCAAGAACACACAGTCAAGATGAGGAAGAAGATGAACACAAAAGAATTGCTTCAAAGGTTTTTCAATTGATTCAATTGAAAAATTAGACGATTACAATACAAGAAGCACTCTAATTACAAAGGTCTTAGCCGCTATTTATACTAGTTCCTAACGACCTTACT
>NW_020200740.1:126871-128351 GCF_001531365.2 Cynara cardunculus var. scolymus
AGTCCTCTGTTGTCTTCTGTGGAAGATAAGCTTCTGTCAAGACTTGCAGAATACTTTTTCTATACATTTACACGAGATGAATAACAGAGCTAACAATCTCCCCCTAAATATAAAAAAGTAAATTTAGACAAATGGGTGCAAGAAATGACTAATGAAAGAATACAAGAGGAGATTAAACTCATCCTCTGATAAAGAATTATATAAATGAACAAATTGAAAATTGATAGTACAGGCCTACACAATTACAAGAATTAGTTCACAGCAAAGTCTGGATAGTCATCTATGGCAAATTGCAGATCTGACTTGATGGTTCTGTAGACTTTGAATATCCATTCTCTGAAGGAGACTTGAACTTTGATCGTTTCCAGAAGGTGGTTCACTTCATCCGCCCTTAAATGCCCTATCTACACCTCTGTCACCACTAGGTTGAACACCCACTCAAGAGACTTTGTCGAATATTTGTGCGTCTCTTTGGGATCGAAGAACCTTAGAATCTCATCCTTGTCCAGGAATACAAACCCAAAGATGAGATTGTGGACAATGGTGTTGGGATGAAATCTAAGCAGCCAACTTGGTATGTTCTGTGGAGGAGAAATTTTTAACTCTGGCTGGGCCAACCTCATCGCGATGTCGAAATCTTTCTGGCTGTAGAACTTGACTTGAGCGCGCATTACCTCAATCAGCCTTCTGAGAGAAATCGAATATGTTGACCTCCTCTCCATGTATTTGTTCAATATCTTGTGAAGGAATATTAGGTCAAATACACAGAGGTTGTGAAAGTCAGCATCTGTGAAAGTATATAGGTTGCCGTCATCCCTTTTTACCACATATTGAGCATATAGCACGGTCTTCTTTAGCATTGTGCGTGGAGATATTGTTTCGAGAGAGGTGATCACATGCTCTGAGAAGACCTGCTCTGGTGGCCTTGTGAGTTTTGAGAAGTGGAACTTTGCAATGGTAGAGGGCATACTTGTAAGCTCTGGGTCATAAGGGGACTCTGTGTCCACAGCTGAGTAACGCCACCGCATAATCTCCTCAACAGTGGTTACGGGCTCTGTGCGCACTCTCTGCGTAGGAATCTTGCTCATAGATTCAAGGATCTTAGAAACCCTCCCCACTGTGGCAGATTCTGGCATTCTGGTTTCTTCTTCTAGTATCGGCCTCTGGGTGGACCCCTCTGGTAGGATTGGCTTGACAGTTCCTACCAGAGCATCAAACGTACCCGTGGATGTTTCCTCTAGAATCTTTGCCATTTTAGAGGAAGACCCTTCTCCAGCTCTGGGGATGGGGGCTCTGCCCTCTCTCGCTTGTGCCTCTTCCAAAGACGCCTTTAAAGCTCGAACGAGATCGGGGTCATCATACTCTTCTTCATTTATCTCCTCTGGCGTCTCAGAGCTTGACCCCTTCTGTGGCGACTCCTCTACTGCTTTACCCTTGCCTTTCCCCTTAGGCTCTGGAGATTTGTCTTTAGAGAATAGGG
>NW_020200741.1:0-1673 GCF_001531365.2 Cynara cardunculus var. scolymus
CCACTGATGAAGAACTAATCAAATTTTTGGAGTTCCATTCTTACGYGACCCCCATTACCAAAAGGACACAGTTCAGGCGTAAGGGACTACCCCCTGTGTGGAATACTCTATTCTCCATCATCAATTGCTACCTCACAGGGAAGGTAGGTAGCCATGACCAATCATCCCATGCTATGTTGTCAATAATGTATGGCATCTACTTTAATCTGCCACTCGACTACGCGCAATTGATTTTCGAGGACATAGTCGGCCTCATCAAGAAGAAGTGCGCCAGTCACAAAGGGGAGAAGATGAAGGTCCAGGCCCAAAAGAAGGCCAAGGAAGACATGAACCAGCCAAACCTGATCTTACAATGCTTCCTTGGTTTGGCTTTTGGAGGCCTTCTGGCAGAAAGATTGCCCTCTGTGGAGCCGAATGCCAAACTATACCCCTTTAAGGAGTTTAGACCTACAGAGCACGAGCATGGCTACATAAGTCCAAGGCCCCTATCAAAGGCCATGCTCAGGTACTTAAGCCACCACGATCGTAAATCCTATAGACATGCAAACAGGCAACCAGAACCGGTCCCTGTAACCCCGCCACGAATAAGTGTCCCCTTAGGTGTGGAAATCAAAAAAATGAGAGTATAGGGACGAACGGAGGAGCCAATAGTGGCTGGTGAGGTGAGAGAGGAACCCCCTAGAATCCCAAGTCCTCCTCGCAAGAAGACGAAGACACAGAAGGGTACCGACTCTTCTGTGAGAAAGTCGAAGAAGAAAAAGAGGCCCGTAGAGGAAGAGGGCCCAACTGCACCTCTGCCAAAACCTAAAAAGAGGAAAACAAAAAGGCTGAACCAACAGAGACTGTGATCACAGAACCTGTGGTTACAGAGGCCATCATAGAAGAAAGCCCGGCAGAGGCTGCAGCAACACCCAAACGCAGAAGGTTGCGTAAGATGGTCATCAACGTCTCGCCAACAGAACAAATTTAGGATGTTCTGTCGAATGTTCAGAAGGAGTTCAGGGCACCAATTGATCAATCTCAGTTGGGGACAGAAGTCATCCTAGATGACGAAGAAGAAGAGGTAGAGGAGTTAAGTGAGGGCGCAAAAGATGCCGAAGGCACACATCCCAGCCCACCTCCTAGTGCAACCCACATTCCTAGAGGCCCTGTTCTAGAGGGAACCTCTATTGAAGAAGGCACTCACTTGCCGAACCCAAACCAGCCTACCACCGTAGAGGACAATCTTTCGTCCTCTGTGGATCGCACACCTGGGAAACCACAACATACTCCTTCACCCTCTCAAAAGGGTGAAGGTTTTACCAAAAGAGTCCAATCGCCCAAGGACTCGACAGTACCCCCAAATACATTTGTTGCCTCTTCACAGAGTGATAAACCAAAACGTGCTTCAGAGGCACAGGTGAGAACCATAGAGTCTGAGGGTCTAGAACATCTTCTGTCTCCACTAGATCAAAATGTCATGTTAGGCTATGAAACTACCGGACACGAGATCTATAGAACACCGTTAGCCTCTCCTCAAGGAGATGTGCGAGGATACGGTGGAAGTCCCCGAGCAGGCTACAAAATGCCAGCCGCTGAGGGTGCCTCAAGCTTTGAGGCCAAAGGAACACCATGTGTTGGTGGTCTGAGTTCCCAGAACGATTATGTGACAAAGGGGGAGCTTAACGCCTTTG
>NW_020200741.1:5408-8510 GCF_001531365.2 Cynara cardunculus var. scolymus
GTACCCATCCCTTGCTGGAGTGACTGCCAAAACCTTGACGTAAAACGATTGTCTCTATCCGATAGAATGGAAATAGGTACTCCATGCCTAGCGATGATTTCATTTATATAAATCTGAGCCAACTTTTCCATCTTATAATCCTCTCGGATTGGTAAGAAATGAGCAGATTTCGTCAATCGATCTACGATCACCCAAATGACATCATGCCCTTTTCCAGTTCGGGTTAACTTAGTTATAAAGTCCATCGATATTTGTTCCCACTTTCATTGAGAAATTTCAGGTTGCTAGAGCAGACCGGAAGGTTTCTGATGTTCGGCCTTGACTATTGCACAAGTTAAACACTTATTTAAATATAGTGCAATGTATTTCTTCGTTCCAGGCCACCAATAATGTGCTCTTAAATCCCTATACATCTTATCTGCTCCCGGGTGAATCGAATATTTTGATCGATGGGCTTCGACCAAAATGGTTGATCTAAGATTGCCAATCTTAGGTATCCAAACTCTATTTCCTAAATAATTCACCCCGTCAGACTTTATCTGAAATTTGGACTCTATGTTGTACAGAATCTCGTTCTTCAAGTTTTCTTTTCTTAGAGCTTCTTTTTGATCCTCTAGGATTTGGGCCTTCAAACTGGTATTCACCAAGGCTCCCAAAGCTCGCACCCTCAATGGTTTTACTCCTCCCTTTCGGCTCAAGGCATCAGCTACAACATTGGCTTTGCCTGGATGGTCTTTAATCTCACAATCATAATCACTAAGCAGTTCAACCCATCTTCTTTGCCTCATATTCAGCATTTTCTGATCGAGGATGTGTTGAAGGCTTTTATGATCAGTGTAAATGGTGCATTTGGTTCCGTAAAGATAATGCCTCCATATCTTAAGGGCAAATACTACTGCTCCCAACTCAAGGTCGTACGTAGTATAATTCTTCTCATGCACCTTAAGTTGTCTCGAGGCATATGCAATGACCTTATCTTTTTGCATCAATACACATCCTAAATCTTGATGCGATGCATCACAAAAGACCACGAAGTTTTTCGAACCCTCTGGTAAAGATAAGATAGGCGCATTGCATAGTTTATTCTTGAGTGTCTCGAATGCTTCTTCTTGTTTCTCACCCCAAATAAACTTCTTGTCCTTCTGGGTTAAGGCTGTGAGCGGCTGTGCAATTTTCGAAAAATTTGCGATGAATCGCCGATAATAGCCTGCTAACCCAAGGAATTGACGGATCTCTATAGGGGTTCTTGGGGCTTCCCAATTCCTAATGGCTTCAACCTTGGCAAGATCTACCTAGATTCCTCTTTCATTGACTACATGGCCTAGAAACTGAACTTCCTGTAACCAGAATTCACATTTGGAAAATTTGGCATACAACTTCTCGTTTCGGAGTACTTCCAAAATTACCGTCAGATGTCGCTCATGGTCCTCTCGGCTTCTTGAATAAATTAGTATGTTGTCTATGAAAACGATTACAAATTTATCCAGGTACGGTCTACAAATTCTATTCATTAGGTCCATGAACACGGCTGGTGCATTGGTTAGCCCGAATGGCATAACCATAAATTCGTAATGACCGTACCGGGTCCTGAAGGCTGTTTTGGGAATGTCCTCTTCCCGAGCCCTCACTTGGTGATACCCGGATCGCAGATCAATCTTGAAGAAATAAACTGCCCCTTGGAGTTGATCGAACAGGTCATCGATTCTAGGGAGAGGGTATCTATTCTTGATGGTCAACTTATTAAGTTCCCTATAATCAATACACATTTGCATTGACCCATCTTTCTTTTTAACGAATAGTACCGGTGCACCCCAAGGTGAGTAACTTGCTCTTATGAATCCTCTGTCTAGTAACTCCTGGAGTTGGATCGACATTTCTTGCATTTACGATGGTGCCAAGCGGTATGGTGCCCTTGCCACCGGGGCAGCTCCAGGAATTAAGTCGATACCAAATTCGACTTGTCTTTGTGGGGGTAGACCTGGTAAGTCCTTAGGAAAAACATCGGAAAACTCCCGAACTACCGGTAATTCCTCAATACTTTTCTTCTTGATCTTTCCGTCAATCACATGTGCCAGGTATGTAGTGTACTTTTTCTTCAGATACTTCTGCATCTTCATGCAGGATACCAGCTTAATCTTTCGATCCAACTTGTCTCCATGAACCACAATTGGTTCCATTCCCTCTTGAGGAATTCGGATAAGCTTCTCTGAACATACAATCTCAGCTTGGTTTTTGGATAGCCAATCCATACCTACAATTATGTCGAAACTTCCTAGTTCAATCGGTATAAGGTCTATGCCTTATTGGCTAAGTTCAGAGTGCAATTCGTAAATACGCTTCTAGCTTTGTATTCCTGACCATTGGCAAACTCGATTACAAAGGATTCTTTCAATTCCTGGGGCCTTAAATTAATTTTCTGCTTAAAGTCTAGTGACACAAAACTTTTGTCTGCCCCTGAGTCAAATAGAACCGATGCAAATTCATTATTCAGAGGAAACGTACCTGAAACCACGTTGGGATCCTCTCTAGCTTCCCTGGCTCCCAACTCAAATGCTCTGCCTCGAGCCTGACTTCTTGAGTTGCCTGAACTGACCTGTCGGGTCTGGTTTGTGTTTGCCCCTGCCTTCCTTTTTGGACAAACATTCCTTATGTGGTCTGGACTTCCACAGTCAAAACATAAACGCTTTCGGCAGTCCTTTGCCGTGTGACCCCCTAGATGACATCTTTGACAGATGATGCAATTCCCCTTATGCGGAAATTTGCACTTATTGCATCTAACGGTGTCCTCTTGTCCTACCACCTGCGTTTGAGCTCCAAAATTCCTTGTTACCCTCCTGCTTTTGTCAAACTTCCCTCCAATTCCTCGATCTCCACGCTCTTCCATCTTTCGCTTTCCTTTAGCGAATCCTCCGGATCGCATAACATTATTCGTGAGTTTGGTGGCAATTTCTATTGCCTCCTGAAGAGTCTTTGGGTTGGCCGCGGTGATGTTTCCCCTAATTTCTGGAGACAATCCCCAAATATACCTTTCTATACGAACTTCCTCTGATGTCACAAGATGCGGCACCAGGTTTGCCAATTCATGAAATCTCGTTGTGTATG
>NW_020200741.1:8965-17804 GCF_001531365.2 Cynara cardunculus var. scolymus
AGGCCTAGACTCAGAGTTTGAGGATTGGTTGACGTTCAAGCCAGCAGCCACTTGGCTGACTATATTGGGAAGTGCGGCAATAAGTTGATCTGACACGAGTTGCGCTATATCRGGATTCTCCCTCCTTGGCGGCATTTCTTTAGATCCTGATCAAAAGGGAATTTGTAAGTTTGATGGCAAAGCAAGGGTGATAGCTTCCCAGGTATTTCGATGATACAAAAAGTGTTATTCACATGGAGAATAATCAGGTATTACCATAACCAAAATAGAGTAAACTCATTCGTACAATAAATTGACATAATAAGCATTCTTCAAAAGGTGTTCATGCAATGATATTTGGTTTCAAGTACAAAACAGGGTCTCTAGCAACGGAACAAAAGAGTGAGTATCCTATTCTTAATTATCCTTCTAGAACAACATCCATCCTATGGCTATTCCCAATGCCAACATCATCATACCACAAACTATCAACCATCTATACAACCTCCTAATTTCCCGTCTGGCGGCAACATCAGCCTCTCTGTTCCTGATTATGCTTTGGTGGTGCGCTTCCAATACATCAGAAAAGTTGTTAAGGATGTGATGATGATAAACAAGCTGAGACTGGTGCACTTGCGTGTCAGTCGCAATCCTCCTCACCCAATTTCTTTCAGTCGGATTCATCCCTTGAGAGTAAGACGCAGGTACCCCGGTCACAATTTGAGTCATTCTGCTCCCTTCATGGGGTCGGGATGACTCCCCTACAACCCTATGGGAGTTCTCGAATGTCACCCGCTGTGGTAGTGGGACACTATTTCTGGGCGTGACTCTGATCCTTGGGGCATGATGGGTTCGTGGTGGAACATCAGGTACCGACTCCATTGGGTTAAGTAAGATACTTGAGGCATGGCAGCTACATCACTCATTGACGTATCTTGCTTATACGGGTCTATTTCTTCGTTGCGGGTTCCTTTCCTTCCAGAGCGACCAACTACATAACCGGATTCATCGGCGGAGTATTCACTCGGATCGGAAGACATTGTAGAGATCTGCGACATGAACAATCTTGGTTACTAAAGTACATCCTCTAACAAAAGCTTAATGATACAATAGAAGTTTCTAAACAAAACTAAGTCATGACAATCATGCTGGATTCTCTGGACAATACCTCTGGTTACACTACCAAAGCTTCTTGTCGCGAGACCAGAGCTGCTGGTTGTACTAAAGTCCTTAGAGAAGGATTTCTTATCCATTGGTTTTCTAACAATCCAATGGAATTCTATCTTTATCAACCACTGGCTTTAACCCTTGTACTTAGAATAATTATAGATCTTACATCCATCGATCATCTGGTTCCTCCTGATGCACTTACCAGAGCTTCTGGTAACAAGGCCAGAGTCTCTGGTTCCACTCCTACACTTAGAAAAACATTAAGCCATTCGTCCATCGATCCTCTGGTTCTTCTGCTTGCCTTTACCAGAGCTTCTGGTCGCGAGACCAGAGCCTCTGTGGCAACATCTACACTTAGAGAAATTCTAAGAAATCCTTTCATCGATCCTCTGGTCCCCCTGCCCGCCTTTACCAGAGCTTCTGGTTGCGAGACCAGAGCCTCTATGGCAACATCTACACTTAGAGATTCTAAGAAATCCTTTCATCGATCCTCTGGTTCCCCTGCTCGCCTGGTTTCTTGCCTAAGGTAGAGCATAGTTGATTTCAACGCAAGCCATCAAGTGTTTTCATAAAATAAAGCTAATATTTTATTATTTATTAAAAAGGAACCTTCCAAAATCCTATTAATGACATCATTTTAAGTCATCCCAAAACAATGATGACAGCCACCAATTACCAAAAATCAAGATATTTTGAGTGGGTTTAAAAACTCTTTCCAAGAACTCTACAACCTTGAGCCACACGCCTCCAACACCGATTGCATGCACCAAGAATGGTAGCAATGATGGGGAGGGGTTTCAAGCTCAACATTTTCAAGAATTTAGATTTTAACACAAAATCATCATCTTCGACAGCTCCAGAAAACAAATAAATTCCGATTCCAATGAGTTTTCAAGATAATAAATTCGATTAAAGTTGCATGCAAGACCTGTCATCCGAAAATATGATCAGTCCTCTCCTCACATGCAAGGAYTGATTCTTTCTTTCTTAGAGATTAAAGAACTTGGGTCACAGATCATCATCCCAACGAAGACACATGCAGGTCTTTGATGAATAATCTATCCTTTTAAATCCCATAAATTTTTGCTTAAAGAGTCGAGAAGGGAGAAGGATAAAGACTTTCTGACTACTGAGAAAATAGAACAACTCAAAAGCGTACCTTTTCTAAACAGAAGCTTTCGAACAAGCTCTTAAGGACAGCGAAAGCCTTAAGTTTTGCAAGAAGATTGGAACCGGCTGGAAGGTGATGGCGTTATAGAGAAAACCGAAAGCTGGAAATTTGGAGAATGAAGATTTTCCAAAAGAAGAGGGGTATTTATATGAGGCTTTTTGAGAAGAAATGGGCTGGCTCCTAAAGGACCAAGCCCAAGATATTAAATTTTCTAAATGCTAGAACTCCACTAATTTAAACAAACAAAACAAAACAATTTGGTAAAAGATTTTTAAAGGAAACTTCACTCTTTAAATTAATTGGCAAATAAATATAAAAATGGGACTTTGGAAATCTTTAAATTTTTAGAGAGGACGGAACTTAAAAATATCAACTTTATTTTATGTAGAATACCTCGAGACTTATTTGGCATTGCATAAACTAACTTTGTTAGCTACCCGCCGAGACGTGATCTAACAAACTAATCTTGGGAATTAAGCAAGATGATCTCTAATCATCGAAGCTAAATCCTAGGAAGACTTAGTTTTCAAATAAAGATCCTAAAATAAGGTACTAACCTGAAATCCCAAAATGCAGGATTGTCACACTACGACTCTTCTAGAGGAAATGGGCCCATTATGCCTATTAGGGTCTAATGAGACTAATTATGACCTAGGTAGTGTCATTTTGACCCAATTGGACTTCTTAAGGAAAGAAATAGCCTATTACAGCCTCCAACACGAAATGGACCCGGTATGGACAAAAACAACCCATGCTACCTCACTTACTCCCATTAACTTCTCATTGGACTAATTGTGACCGATTTAGTACCATTATAACTCAATTAGACTCAAATTAGAGAAGGAAGCCGATTATAACCATTAAGGTCTGATCAAACTAAACAGACCCAATTAGTGTCATTTTGACCCAATTAGACTCCTTGTAAGGAAATGTGCCTATTAAACCAATTTGGGTCCAATTTGATTTATTACGATCTATTTAGTGTCATTCACGAATGACTCGATTACAAGTAGTCACATTCTTCCTATTAGGAGCAATTGGACCCAATAAGGACCCTTAAGAACCATTATACCTCAATTAGTCACATTAGCGTCTAGTTGTATACTAATTATGACCCATTTAGTATCATTTTGACCCAATTAGACTCCTATAGGAGAGATGCGGCGCTTAATACCCATTAGGTTCTAATGAGATTAATTAGGACCTAGTTTGTGTCATTATGACCCAATTGGACTCCTTAAGAAGAAATAGCCCATTATATCCACTAACACAAAATGGATCCAATAAAGACCCTTATGACACATTCTACCTCAATTACTACCATTAACTTTTGATTAGACTAATTATGACCCATTTAGCACCATTATAACTCAATTAGACTCAAATTGGGAAACAAGCCGATTATACCCTTTAATGTCTGATCAAACTGAATATGAGCCATCTAGTCTCATTTTGACCCAATTAGACTCCTTCTAGAGAAATATGCCTATGAAGGGTCTAACGAGATTAATTATGATCCACGTATTGTCATTTTGACCAAATGACTCGATCAAAATTGATTGTCCCGTTATAAACCCACTAACACCAAATGGACCCATTCTACCTCAGTTAGTCACATTAATGTCAAGCTAGACAAACTATGAACCATTTAGTGTCATTTTGACCCAATTGAACTTCTTAAGGAGAAATAGGCCCATTATATCCACTAACACCAAATGGACCCTTTAACGACCATTACTACCCATTCTACCTCAATCACCTTTATTAATGTTTGATTAGACTAATAAGACCCATTTAGGACCATTATAACTTAATTAGAATCAAATTGGAGAAATAAGCCCATTATACCCATTATACCTCAATTACCCTGATTAACTTCTGATAAGACTAATTATGACCCATTTAGTACCACTGTAACTCAATTACACCCAAATTGGAGAAATAAGCTCATTAAACCCATTAAGGCCTGATCAAACTAAATATTACCCGATTAATGTCATTTTGACCCATTTAGACTTGATTAAAAGAAGCGCGCACATTCTACCAAGTAGGACCAAATGGACCCGTAACAACCATTCTACGTCAACTAGTCACATTAACGTCTAGTTGTACTAACTACGACTCATTTAGTATCCTTTTGACTTAATTAGACTATTCTAGAGGAAGTGGGTCCATTATGCCCATTAGGGTCAAATGAGACTAATTATGACCTAGTTAGTTTCATTTTGACCCAATTGGACTTCTTAAGGAAAGAAATAGCCTATTATAACCAATTGTCCAAGTATTTTTTTTCCTAGTTTGTTGGTTGTGGTTGAACGTTTAATCACTGTATTTCTTTTTATGGTTTTATAAATTTGCCTGGTTTCCGTTAAAAAAAAGGTCTGATCAAACTAAACATACCCAGTTAGTGTCATATTGACCCAATTAGACTCCTTGTAAAGAAATGGGCCTATTAAACCAATTTGGGTCCAATTTGATTAATTACGATCCATTTAGTATCATTTTGACACGAATGACTCGATTAAAAGAAGTATGCACATTCTTCCTACTAAGACCAATTGGACCCAATAACGAGAACAATATGTAAGGTGAATTCGAATTACAAATAGCCAATGTAATTATGAATTTACAGGTACATACCTGTATTCGGACACCATATTATATTTGGGAAGGTGAATACGTGATATTTAATACTAAAATATCTGCAGATGTCTAGTCGATCACGAAGGTCAGAGAGAACTCCCCGCCCTGTATCTGAAGAAAGGGAGGAATCTCCCGCTAATCCATCAACCTATGCTTCAAGGAGTAGAGGTCATGGAAAGGGTAGGGGTAGGGGCCAAGGGAGGAGTCAGATTCCTGAGAGGAGTCAGGTTGAGATTCGCCTTGATCAAAGGGAATCTATTTCTGGGAATCCTAAACATGAAGAGAGGCAACAATCAAAGTTTATAACTAGAAATGTTCCAGCAGAAGAAATGGGAAAACTAAGGGAAAATCTAATATCTATTATGGGACTGCCAGCTAGAATAGAAACTGAGCGAGTTGGAATTAATCCTCCAGCTCCTTCAGCAGGAAGCAATAATCGGGGAGGAGATATAAAGATGTTTCTAACATGTAAACCTCCAACCTTTTCAGGAGAGATAGATCCAGTTAAAGCAATGTGCTGGATAAAAGAGATTGAATCAGTATTTAACACTAGTAGGTGTTCTGAAGAAGATAAGGTTAGATTCGCAGTATCTATGCTCAAATCCAATGCCTTATATTGGTGGGATGTGGAGTCCTCGGCACAATCGAATATACTGCAAACAATGTCTTGGGAAGAATTTGTGAGTAAATTTAAAACACAATTCTGTCCTATGACAGCAGTAAGACAAATGGAGGAAGATTTTCTTAAGCTAGAGCATGGGAGCAAATCTATGCGGGATTATACCGAGAAATTTATTGAGTTTTCCCGAATAGCTGAGCATTATATATCTTCAGAATCCCAAAAAGTAGAAAGATATATTTGGGGTCTGAAACCTTCTATTCGAGAGTTCATGATTGCTATGAACCCTGAAACTTTCTCTTTAGCCGTTAATGCTGCCGAAGTTACTTAAAGAAATAAGAATCGGCAGGGTGAAGAGAAATTTGTTGAGAAAAGAAAGTGGGAAGGGTCTTCAGTTAGTTTTCGAAGACCCAAATTTATTAAATCAGATAATCGTATTTCTCAGTTACCTTCTGTTAAAACCTGCCCGCAGTGTCAACAGATACACCAGGGAAGTTGTCCCTCTGAACCTGTAACAACCTCATATTCCATATACATAAAATTCACATCGTCTTACTCATAATACTAAAAATAGTATTATTACAAAACATGGACTAACAAAATGTATCTCTAATACATGTATATGAAACAAATAATATCATCATCTAAACTTTCCCCTTGCCTTTATCTTGCAAAGTATGCTGATCTGCAAAACAGGTTAGTCCAACAACTAAGCGTTAGACCAAAAAGGTCTAGTGAGTGTATAAATCTCATACAAACAATATACATTCCAAACAATCAGTTTAGAATCAAACCTGTTCTGAAACATAAGCATACTTATGTTTCCCATGGTTACACTGCCATTACATCTCTCTCGCGGTTACACCGCCATTACATCTCTCTCGTGGTTACACTGCCATTACATCTCTCTCACGGTTACACCGCCATTACATCTCTCTCGCGGTTACACCGCCATTACATCTCTTTCTCGCGGTTACACCGCCATTTCATCTCTCTCGCGGTTACACCGCCATTACATCTCAAAAACATTTCATAAAACCTTCTCTTTTTATCCGGACTATCCGGTCAATCTTGTCCGGATAACAAGTCCGGTCAATCCTTACATTTGAAATATAGTTTAACATTTTTGTCCGGATTACAAATCCGGACAATACTTCACTATCATTGTTAACCGGTTTAAATATAAACCGGACAATACATGGCCCAACCTTTGACCGGTTTAAATTAATCCGATCAATACACTACTCGAATCTTGAGCGGTTTAAACAATATCCGATCACCTCTTGGCCGGTTTAAAAGATATCCGGTAACCTCTTGGCCGGTTTAAAAGATATCCGGTCACCTCTTGGCCAGTTTAAAAGATACCCGGTCAAGGCATGAGCGGTTTATAATTATCCGGATATCAATCCGGACACCACATGAACAGTTTAAACAAGAACTTACATAAAATGAAGCCAAATTCATAATAATCAGTTCCAAATGCTTATCAAACTGTATGTAAGCAATTCATATCCAAAGCTCTTAATACACTCACCTTTAGAAATCGAATAACAAAGCTTTTGGAATCCTCTTCCTGGTAACCCTTCTGATTCTTCAGAGAAAAGCTTTCCAAATATAGTATATGTGTAAACCTTTTCTAAAAAAATCTATATATACATAACCAAAAGGTGGGCGGCTCACTAGCCGACCTCTCCTTTTAATTTAAAACAAAAATTTTAAATTATCATATATATTACACACATACATACATACCCATACATATATATATATATATATATAAACTAGAAATAGTAACCAGAATATTACAGTATTCCCTCCTTAAAAGAATTCTGTCCCGGAATTTCACTTAAGCGAAAAGGTAGGGATATTTCATCCGCATTTCCGCACCTGATTCCTAGGTGGCATCTGGTCCCTATGATAACGCCACTGAACCTTTACTAATCCAATCTCTTTGTTTCGTAATTTCTTCACTTTATAGTCAGTAATCTGTTCAGGGGTTTCTTCAAAACATAATTTCTCTTCTACCTTAATCTCAGGTAATGGTACTGCCACATCTGGACTTATTAGACACTTCCTCAAATTTGACACATGAAACGTGTCATGAATTCCATTTAATTCCAAAGGAAGTTCTAACTTATAGGCCACTTCTCCAACTCTTCCAATAATAGGAAATGGTCCAACATATCTTGGGCTTAACTTCCCTCTTTTTCCAAAACGTACCATTCCTTTCCAAGGTGATACTTTCAACATTACTTTATCACCTATTTTAAACTCAATCGGCTTCCGACGTTTATCTGCATAACTTTTTTGTCTATCTTGTGCCGCCTTCATCCATTCACGTATTACTCCAATTTTATCTGCAGTTTGCTGAACTAACTCAGGCCCAGCTAACTGTTTTTCACCTATTTCATTCCAGCACAAAGGAGTTCTACATTTTCGTCCATAGAGAACCTCAAAAGATGCTGCCTGAATACTTGAGTGGTAGCTATTGTTGTATGCAAATTCAACCAAAGCCAAATGACTATCCCACGATCCTCCAAAATCAATGATACAGGATCTCAACATATCTTCTAAAGTTTGGATAGTTCGTTCACTCTGTCCATCGGTCTGAGGATGATAAGCTGTACTTAGCTTAATTTGTGAACCCATTTCTCTCTGAAAGCTCTTCCAAAACACAGAAGTGAAACGACTATCTCTATCAGAAACAATCGATAAAGGAACACCATGTTGTGTCACTATCTCATCAATGTATAACTTTGCCAATCTCTCCATCAAATATGACTCTTTCATAGGTAAGAAGTGTGCAGATTTAGACAACCGATCTACTATCACCCATATTGCATTATACCCTTTCGATGTTCTCGACAATTTGGTTATGAAATCCATAGTAATATGATCCCACTTCCAAACCGGAATTTCTAAAGATAGTAACTTACCATAAGGACGCTGGTGTTCAATCTTTACTTGGASACATGTCAGGCATTGTTCAACATGTTTAGCAATATCTTTCTTCATACATGGCCACCAATAATGTTGCCTCAAATCCCGATACATTTTATTTGTACCTGGATGTATCCTAAAACGTGACTTATGAGCCTCATTCAAAATACGTTTTCTAAGATCACCATAATATGGTACCCAAATTCTGTTATGGAATTTTCAAAATTCTCTGTCATCTTTCACCAAATTAGATATTAATCCACCCAATCTTTCCTGTTTGATCTTGTTCTCTTTCATTGCCTCATGTTGAAATTCTC
>NW_020200741.1:18984-20257 GCF_001531365.2 Cynara cardunculus var. scolymus
ATATGGTGCACGCGCAACAGGTGTTGCTCCCGGAATTAATTCAATCTGAAATTCTATCATTCGGTCTGGAGGTAAACTTATCAAATCTTCCGGAAATACTTCAGGAAATTCCCTTACAACTAGAATATCTCCCATCTATCCCTTCTCTTTCTTTATATCTATAGCATATGTAAGAAAACTAGCACATCCTTTCTGTACATACTTCCTAGCCTTTAGAACTGAAATTAGGCTAGAGTAACGATCCCGTTTATCTCCATAAATCACAACTCTTCCTTTCTCAGGTAAGTCTATATGATTCATCTTTACAAACTATATTGGCTTGGTTTTCAGCTAACCAATCCATGGCTATAATTATATCAAATTCCCTTAAAAGTAAAGGAAATAACTGTATAGGCATATCACATCCTTCTATACTTATAACACATTCATCAATTCTTTCCTTAATCAAAACTTCACTATCATTTGCTGTTTCCATAATTAGATCTTCACTTAACGCTTTAGATTCTAAATGTGCACAATTAACAAATGCTGGTGACACATAAGAACGATTTACACCCGAATCAAATAAAACTTTGGCACATACTGAATTAACAAGGAATGTACCTGTCACCACTTCAGGGTGCTCTTCTGCCTCGCCTCTCGTCATCTGAAAGGCTCTCCCTTTTGCATTAACCTCTGTCTGTCATGTCCCTCCCCGTCCACTTGGACTAACATGATTATCCACTTGTCCACGACCTATTGGCACATACCCAGATCCTCGACCCCCAGAATATCCAGATCCCCGACCTCCAGCAAAACCAAACCCTCGATTCTTTGCTTGTGGACAATCAACATTTACATGTTGAGTTGAATTACAGGTAAAACATCTCCGCGTCATCCGACAGTCTCGAGCTATATGTCCAGGTTCCTGAGATTTAAAGCATACTTGAGATTATGTATTGCAATTTCCCTGATGTATTTTATGACATCGGGTACACGCCTTATTATTAAACCTTGAGACTGGTCAATTCACATTTTCCATAAACCTCGTTCTACGAAAATCAGTTACTGTAGTTTCCCCTTTTCTTTTCTCTCCAACCCATTCTTGTGGTTGCCGGTTAATATCTTGTTCCAATATTTCAGTAGCATCAACTGCCGCTTGAAATGTTGTCGGATTTCTGGATATCACGTACTTTCGAAGATTTGCCTCTAATCCCCAGATATACTTTCTCACTTTACTGTTTTCTGATATAATATAGGCTTCAGCAAACCTAGATTGTTCCATGAAAACTTC
>NW_020200741.1:20616-36209 GCF_001531365.2 Cynara cardunculus var. scolymus
AGTTTGGTTTGTATGCCTTAACAATTTTACCAAACTTTCCTGAAACTTTCCTAGCTCTACTGCCAACATATCTTGAGTAATATACTCGGGGTCAGAAACATTATGTCCACCCCTTGCTCTTCCTCGACCACGACCAGACATTGAACTTTCTTGGGCCGACAATTCCTGCTCCTGTCTAATACCTCTACCTCTTCCTCGTCCTCTGCTACGACTTCGTGTTTCTATTACATTTTATGGATCCTCTCCTTAGGTAACATTTCTTCTTCCCCAATCTCTTCCATAACCAGTTGAGGTCCTTCCCGGTTGATTGGGATTATCTGCCATTTCTCAGTATGTAACCCTTTTCTGTCACATTTAAACACACATGATTATTCTCATAATCACAACATAATAACACATTTATTCTCATGTCTACTCATAACTCAGATTATATCAGTCATATATATTCTATCTCTCTCATAATAGATTCAGCTATAACATATTCTCATGTTCATAGACCCAGTGAAACCTATTATCATAACTTTCCACACCTCTAGTATAAGTCTAAGTATTTCCAAAATACCCAGATCCCTTAAACTAAGGCTCTGATACCAACTGTAACAACCTCATATTCGATATACATAAAATTCACATCATCTTACTCATAATACTAAAAATAGTATTATTACAAAACATGGACTAACAAAATGTATCTCTAATACGTATATATGAAACAAATAATATCATCATCTAAATTTTCCCTTTGCCTTTATCTTACAAAGTACGCTGATCTGCAAAACAGGTTAGTTCAACAACTGAGCGTTAGACCAAAAAGTTCTAGTGAGTGTATAAATCTCATATAAACAATATACATTCCAAACAATCAGTTTAGAATCAAACCTGTTCTAAAACATAAGCATACTTATGTTTCTCACGGTTACACCGCCATTACATCTCTCTCGCGGTAACACCGCCATTTCATCTCTCTCGCGGTTACACCGCCATTACATCTCAAAAACCTTCTCTTTTTATCCGGACTAGAAGTCCGGTCAATCTTGTCCGGATAACAAATTCGGTCAATCCTTACACTTGAAATATAGTTTAACATTTTTGTCCGGATTACAAATTCGGACAATACTTCACTATCATTGTTAACCGGTTCAAATATAAACCGGACAATACATGGCCCAACCTTTGACCGGTTTAAATTAATCCGATCAATACACTACTCGAATCTTGAGCGGGTTTAAACAATATCCGATCACCTCTTGGCCGGTCTAAAAGATATCCGGTCACCTCTTGGCTGGTTTAAAAGGTATCCGGTCACCTCTTGGTCGGTTTAAAAGATATCCGGTCAAGGCATGAGCGGTTTATAATTATCCGGATATCAATCCTGACACCACATGAACGGTTTAAACAATAACTTACATAAAATGAAGCCAAATTCATAATAATCAGTTCCAAATGCTTATCAAACTGTATGTAAGCAATTCATATCCAAAGCTCTTAATACACTCACCTTTAGAAATTGAATAACAAAGCTTTTGGAATCCTCTTCCTGGTAACCCTTCTGATTATTCAGAGAAAAGCTTTCCAAATATAGTATATGTGTAAACCTTTTCTAAAAAAAATTCTATATATACATAACCAAAAGGTGGGCGGCTCACTAGCCGACCTCTCCTTTTAATTTAAAACAAAATTTTAAATTATCATATATATTACACACATAAACTTGAAATAATAATCAGAATATTACACAAAGAAATGTTATCGTTGTGGAGAGATAGGGCATTTGTCATGGGACTGCACTACACCCAAAAGATGTTTTCAGTGCAATTCACCTGACCACATTCGACCAAATTGTCCACAATTGAGAGCTCCTCGTCTGACAATGGGAGGAAATACTCCCAGTAACCATGGAAGACCTAGTGCACCGAGGGGAAGCTAGAGTGGAGCCAGGGGTAGATCATTCCAAATGATAAAGAACGAGGCAGAAACAACCCCAGATGTAGTAACAGGTACTTTTCTTCTGAATTCTATATGTGCTAAGGTGTTGTTTGATTCTGGTGCAAAATTTTCATTTGTATCACCATCATTTGCTCAATCTGCATGTCTGAATTATGTGCTACTTGATGACAAATTAGTAGTTGACACTACTAATAGTCAAGAATCTGTTACTAAAGTATTCAATAATTGTATTATTATTATTGAGGGGTGTGAGTTACCGATTCGACTGTTCCCTATGCCAATGAAAGAGTTTGATGTAGTGGTGGGTATAGACTGGTTAGCAAAGTATCAGGCCAGTATTGTTTGTAATAAAAAGATGATCAGAATTACTCTGCCGGATCAAGGAACAATTATTATTTATGGTGATCGTCAGGATCATCATACTAGTTTATTATCTGTGTTGAAAGCCCAAAGATCTATTTGGAAGGGATGTTAGGGGTGTTTAGCATATGTTATTGATGCAAAGAAAGAAAAAGGGAAACATAAATTGATTCCATTCATTAATGAATACCCGGAAGTTTTTCTAGAGGATTTGTCTGGGTTATCGCCAGATCGAGTCATTGAATTCCGGATTGAWCTTATACCTGGAGCAGCACCAGTAGCCAAGGCACCGTATAGATTGGCTCCTTCGGAATTGAAACAGTTTGTTACTCAGTTGAAGGATCTAACTGTTAAAGGATTCATTAGACCCAACACTTCACCTTGGGGTGCTCCGGTCCTGTTTGTCAAAAAGAAAGATGGATCTATGCAAATGTGTATAGACTATCGAGAATTGAATAAATTGACCATCAAGAACAAGTATCCTCTGCCAAGGATTGATGACTTGTTTGATCAACTGGTAGGAGCAAGTTATTTCTCCAAAATCGATTTGAGGTCAGGGTATCATCAACTTAAAGTCAGAAAGGAAGACGTTGCTACAACAGCTTTTCGAACCAGATATGGGCATCATGAATTTCTAGTTATGCCATTTGGCTTAACTAATGCACCCGCAGCTTTTATGGATTTAATGATACCTTGATAAATTCGTCATTGTATTTATCGATGATATTCTTATATACTCTAAAATCGAAGAAGAACATGCGAAACATGTTCGTTTGATATTGGAATTATTGAAGAAAGAAAAGTTGTATGCCAAATTGTCCAAGTGTGAGTTCTGGTTAAGAGAAGTTCAATTCTTGGGTCACGTTATCTCAAAAGCCGGAGTACAAGTAGATCCAGTAAAAATAGAAGCAACTCCAAAGACTCCGTCTGAAGTCTGTAGCTTTTTGGGTTTGGCAGGTTACTACCATCAGTTTATTCAGGACTTTTCTAAAATAGCCGTGCCATTAACCAAATTGACTCGAAAGAATGTCAAGTTTCAGTGAGAAAAAGAACAACAAGAAGCTTTCCAACTATTAAAGGATCACCTCTGTAGTGCGCTAGTGTTAACTCTACCAGATGGATCCGAAGACTTTGTGGTATACAGCAATGCTTCAAAGTTAGGATTAGGATGCGTTCTGATGCAGAGAGAAAAAGTGATTTCTTATGCATCAAGACAAATGAAGGATCATGAGAAGCAGTATCCGACTCATGATATGGAGTTAGCTATGGTAGTATTCGCTCTAAAAATCTGGAGGAATTATCTTCTGGGAACAAAGTGCCAGATTTACACAGATCACAAGAGTCTACAGCATCTATTCAACCAGAAAGATTTAAATATGCGACAACGTCGGTGGATTGAATTTGTTAATAATTATGACTGTGAAATCCTTTACCACCCAGGAAAAGCCAACGTGGTAGCTGACACTTTAAGTAGAAAGAAAGGAGCGGGACTATTAAAACTGTGGCAATGAGAATATGTTTAGTCCCTGATATTCATAAAGAAGTTCTGAGATGTCAGAAGGAAGTTGTGAAATGAGATCTTATCAAATCAGAAAGGTTGGGTAAGATGATTTCAACCTTGGAACCAAATGACAAAGGAATTATGTGTTTTCAAGGGCGAATTTGGTTACCAAGTTTTGGGGATATCCGGAAAGTTATTTTAAATGAAAGCCATAAGTCCCAATACACTATTCATCCAGGTACCAATCGAGATCTAAAATCTTTTTATTGGTGGCCCGGATTGAAGAAAGATATAGCTAGATATGTGGAACAGTGTTTAACGTGCCTACAGGTTAAAATCGAGGATCAGAAACCGTATGGAAGTCTTCAATCTTTGGAGATTCCTGTGTGGAAATGGGATCACATTAAAATGGATTTCGTCATGAAGTTACCTCGAACTCCAAAAAGGTATGACGCGATCTGGATAATTGTTGATCTCCTATCTAACTCAGTACATTTTCTACCTATAAAAGAAAATTTCTCTTTAGAGAAACTGGCTCAGATTTACAACAAAGAAATTATAACTAGGCATGGTGTTCCACTGTCTATTGTTTTTGATAGAGATAGCCGTTTCACCTCAATGTTTTGGGAAAGTTTGCAGAAAACTCTGGGGTCTGAAATTCGGTTAAGTACAACATATCATCCGCAAACAGATGGGCAAAGTGAGAGAACTATCCAGACTCTCGAAGATATGTTGAGAAGCTATATCACTGATTTCGAAGGATCATGGGAAGATCACTTTCCATTGATTGAGTTTGCGTATAACAATAGTTACCATTCCAGCATCCAAGCGACACCGTATGAAGTATTGTATGGACAAAAATGCCGAACGCCATTGTGTTGGAACGAGGTAGGTGAAAAACAGCTAACGGGTCCTGAAATTGTCCAAGAAACTTCTGAAAAGATCGAACAGATCCGTGAAAGAATCAAAACAACACAAGATCGCCAGAAAAGTTATGCTGATAATCGTCGAAAGCCGATTGAATTTGATATAGGTAATTTTGTGATGTTAAAAGTTTCACCGTGGAAGGGTGTCATCAGATTTGGAAAGAAAGGAAAGCTCAGTCCAAGGTATATGGGGCCGTTCAGAATATGTAAGTGAATTGAGCCAGTAGCATATCAGTTAGAACTGCCAGAAGAGCTGATTATGATTCACAACACTTTCCATGTGTCGAATCTTCGGAAATGTTTAGCTGATCCGAATCTCGTTGTGCCATTACCAGAGGTCAAGCTGGACAGTAAACTGAACTTTGTAGAAATACCAGAAGCCGTAATTGACCAAAAGATCAGGGTGTTGAGAAACAAAGAAATCAGTCTGGTTAAAGTACAGTGAAAGTTTCACAAAAGACAAGAGGCAACTTGGGAACTGGAATAAAAAATGAGAGCAAATTATCCATGACTCTTTAATTAAAAGAATTCCGGGACGGAATTCTTTTGAAAGAGTGGATAATGTGATAACCGGGTTTTTATCATTACCCTAGGTATTTGTTATGTGAATTAACTGTTTATGTGGATACATGCTTACGTAAATTTAATATGTGAGTATGTGTATTTTATGCATAAGGATATATGCATAATATGATAAATATATATATGCATATATATATGTATATATATATATGTGTGTGTGTGCATGAGTTTATGTGCATGTGTGTATGGTTTTATCGGTATGCATGCATTTGGGTGAAGGCCTGGTTGGCCGACTTTCGTAAAAAGGAAAGTATAAATATTAGGTTGTGTGTATAAGGCAAGGCTTCTTGCCTCATTTGATCTTTGGGAGAACCAGAGAAGAGTTATCCGGAGATCTAATATTAAATCAAGATTGGTCTTGCATTCATCATCTTCTACAAAATCTGAAATTGTGTTTTAAAGGTGAGTGATTTCTAAACATTTTTACATAAAATTGATATTGGTTTTATTTGAATGTTGATTATTATTGGAAAAAAATCATGTATTTGTTTAAGGTTTTTATCCGGACAAAGGTTGACTGGATTAGGTTTAAATCGGACAAAGCTTGTCCGGATATTTCTTAAATCGGACAAGGGTTGGGCGATTAAGCCCTTAACCGATTAAGCGTTAAGCGGTTTAGTCTTAAACCGATTAAGTGTCAAGCGAGTTATGATTGATAAGAATGGTTAACATTTTGAACTAAGAAGTAGGAATACGACCATGTGGTGACCGGATTATTTTAAATCGGTCAAGCTTTGATCGATGTATTGTTCGAACTTGTTATCCGGACAAAGGTGTTGAAATTTATTCTAAATGTTAAATGGGACAAGCCTTGGGCGATGAGTTGTCCGGATTAGTAAATCGGACAAAAGGGACAAGTGTTGTCCGGACTTTACATCCGGATAACTTGTCCGGATAACTTCTTATTTGGAAATTTTTCATGAGTTTTATATTTTAGACTTTTTATATGGTTTAAAATGTCTATTATTGGGTTTAATTATAGATTATAAAATGGGTATTTTATATCTTTTTAAATATAAATATATGTTCCTACCAAGCGTGGTGACGTAAGTCTGTTTTGGTTTGGAACAGGATTTTTGGGAAATGTTTCTACCAAGCATGGTGACATAAGTCTATTTTGGTATGAAACTATATTTTTGGAAAACCTTCCTACCAAGCGTGGTGACATAAGTCTGTTTTGGTACGGAAGTGGATTTTGTAAATTGTTTCTACCAAGCGTGGTGACGTAAGTCTGTTTTGGTATAAAACTTGTTTTAAGTAATAGTTCCCCCAGACGTGGTGACTTTTGTCTGTTCTGGTTTGGAACTRGGAATGGGTACTTTCAGACGTGGTGACTTATGCTTGTTCTGATAAGTAACCCTGTTTTGATGGAGGAATAAGGGTGGCATATCAAGGAGAGGTGTACTTGGAATAAGGGTGGCAATGTCATATGTGGATAATATTATAACTCTTATTATTATTACTAATTGGATTTAATAACTTTGAGTCATCATTTCTTTGTGACCTGATGAATTAAAGATATTATTTCTATTTAGAAATAATAATTTAGATGTTATTGAGAAGGGGAAAATAGTTTGTCATATCAGACAAATATTGCCTTAAATCTTTTCTGTTAATATTTATAAAGGAATAATCTATTGATTCAAGAAGTTTTGGTTACAATATTTGTTTCATATTGGGAACGATGGATCTCTAATCAGAGATTTTTTGTAGAACTGAGGTTCTTGGGTATACTCTATTTTGCATGATATTATGAACTGCATCATTTATTTGTACTGCAGAACATTTCTAAGCGAAATTACATTATCATATTTTGGTGTTCATCACCCTGTATTTGCAAGGAAGGTATTTACTCACTAGACCCATCTGGTCTAACCCTCATTTTCTGTTTTAAATTATGCAATGCAGGAATARCGGGGTCCGGGGATATTAAAGSGAAAGGGAAAATGTGATTATTTTCCTAATCTGTTGTCTGCTTTTGAAGATACGTGTTGCATTACATGTAATAGTACAGGATTTGTTTTGGAAATTTTTATATGTACACTTTGTACATATAGTAATCCTTGTACTAGTTGGACCTTATGATGTAAACTATATTTCTATGTAATGAAATATATAATATATGCAAATGTGGTGTGTAGGGGTGTTACACTCGGCCCCCAGAATATCCAGATCCCCGACCTCCAGCAAACCCGAACCTCGTCCCTTTGCTTGCGGACAATCAACGTTTACATGTTGAGATGAATTACAAGTAAAACATCTTCGCGTCATTCGACAGTCTCGAGCTATATGTCTTGGTTCCTGACATTTAAAACATACTCGCGACTCTGTATTGCAGTTTCCCTGATGTATTTCTTGACATCGGGTACATGCTCTATCAGCAAACCTTGAGACTCGTCGATTCAAATTTTCCATAAACCTCGGTCTACGAAAATCAGTCATTGCAGCTTCCCCCTTTCTTTTCTCTCCAACCTTTTCTTGGGGTTGTCGATTAATGTCTTGTTCTAGTATTTCAGCAACATTAACTTTCGCTTGAAATGTTGTCAGATTCCTGGATATCACATATTTCTGAAGATTCGACTCCAAACCCTATATATACTTTCTCGCCTTACTATTTTCAGATATTATATAAGATTTAGCGAACCAGGAGTGTTCCATAAAGACTTCCGTGTACTGACGAACTGACATATTTCTTTGTTCCAGACGAAGGAAATCATCTTCTAATTTTCGTACTGCCACTTCAGGACAATACTGCCTTTTAAACTTAATCACAAATTCTTCCCACAACATGGTTTTCAGAATGTTCGGATCTAAACTTGGCAGAACTTCCCACCAGTACAAAGCACTTGATCTCAAAAGGGATACAACAAACATGACTTTGTCCTCTTCTGCACTTTTACTAATTTGCAGACTCAGCTCTATCTCTTTAAGCCAACACATGGCTTTAACAGGGTCACGCTCCCAAGAAAATTTAGGAGGTTTACAGGCAAGAAACATCTTGATATCTCCTCCTTTCTGTACTGAGGACGAAATAAGAGGTACAGATGTACCAGTTACCGGGGTACTAGCTCCGACTTCCTCCTACCATTTCTGGATTATTTTGGGCTGTACATCCCAACAAGTTCACCAAACTTTCTTGGAATTTTCCCAACTCTGACTGCCAACATTTCCTGGGTAATAAATCCGGGATCAGGAACATTATGTCCACCCCTTGTTCTTTCTCTACCACGACCAAACATTGAGCTTTCTTGGGCCGAAAATTCATGTTCTATATGAGTTTCTTATCTTGTACCTCTACCTCTTCCTCGACCCCTGCTGCGACTTCGTGTTTCTAATGTCATCACGTTTTCTGGGTCCTCCCCTTGAGTTACGTTTCTTCTTCCCTGACCTCTTCCATAACCGGTAGAGGTCCTTTCCGATTGATTTGGATTATCTGCCATTTTCAATGTATGTCTCTTTCTGTACATTTAAACACATATGATTATTCACATAATCAAAACATAATAACACGTTTATCCTCAAGTCTATCCATAACTCTGATTATATCAGTCATATATAATCTATCTTTCTCATAATAGATTCAGCTATAACATATTCCCCACGTTCATAATGTGACATTCTGTCATTTCAGAGTTTCAGGTTAGCATTTTATTATAGATCCTATATTTAGAAATTATATTTCTCTAGGATATGGTCTCAGTGATTTGAATTCTTCTGGCTTAGCTCCCAAGTTTTATTCGGTAGATCACGCCTCAGTGGGAGATCAGATACAGTTAACTCGTGTAATGCCAAATATCTTAGAAATGTTTTTAATAAAATAAAGTTGATATTATAAACTCTTAAGTTAAAATACAAAGGTCCCATTTGAGTGTGCACTTTATTAAAAAAAATGAAGTTTTGGATTTATTAATGCTATTATATTAATGTTTGGCCAAATTACATAGTGGGTTTATTTGTATTAAGAAAATAAAAGTCTTGTTTGGGTTTAGGCCTTTAGAGGCCAGCCCATTTCCTTTCCTTAAAAATCCTCATATAAATACCCCTATTTCGTTGAAAACTCTCATTTTCACGCATTGCCAACTTAAAAACCCTTCGTCTCTCTCTAAGAGCAAACACTCTCCAGCCGATTCCATCTTCAAGCAAGAAATTCTCTCAATCTTGAAGATTCTTCAAGATTATAAAAATGTATGATACTAATTATTTTACTTTTGTAAAACATCATAAGTTTGCATCTTCTTTCTTCCACATCTTGATCTTTTAGTTAAATTTTTTCCAAAGAACTAAAGAGCGGAGATTATTCATCACAGACATGAAAATGTCTTCAAAAAGGATAATAATCTATGATCCATGTTCTTTGAACTCCAAAGTGGGAAGAAAAACTCTTTGCATGTGAAGCTTGAGCATGTAAAATTTAGTTTTGAAGTGATAAATCTTACATGCATCTTTAATCTATCCTATCTTTATCGAAAACTCAAAGGAATCGGGAAAGATTCTTCCCTGGAGATTTAAATTTATTTCTCTAGCTTGAAAATGGTCTTAAAACTTGGAAAATGATGAGTTCGACCCCAAATGACTACCACTCGGTGAGCGTGCAATCCTTTTCGGGGGCTGTGTAACTCATGGTTACAGGGTAATGATGAGGAATTTAAAACCCACTCAAACTTCTTGGTATTTGGAAATAGTCGGGTTAGCTCTTTATTTTTAAATGATGTGACAAGTTGGGCATAAAATGACTTTTGGAAGGTTCCTATTTTTAGAGTTTTGAGGAACCCAAAAATATTTGGAACATAATTTATAATCTATCCAAAAATAAGCTTTTGAGTAAAAGATTTTGATTTCTTTTATTTTAGATAAATTTTGGGCTGTTTTTAGATTAAATAATANCATGCATCTTTAATCTATCCTATCTTTATCGAAAACTCAAAGTAATCGGGAAATATTCTTCCCTGGAGATTTAAATTTATTTCTCTAGCTTGAAAATGGTGTTAAAACTTGGAAAATGATGAGTTCGACCCCAAATGACTGCCATTCGGTGAGCGTGCAATCTGTTTCGGGGGTTGTGTAACTCATGGTTGCAGGGTAATGATGAGGAATTTAAAACTCACTCAAACTTCTTGGTATTTGGAAATAGTCGGCTGAGCTCTTTATTTTTAAATGATGTGACAAGTTGGGTATAAAATGACTTTTGGAAGGTTCCTATTTTTAGAGTTTTGAGGAACCCAAAAATATTTGGAACAAAATTTATAATCTGTTCAAAAATCAGATTTTGAGTAAAGGATTTTGATTTCTTTTATTTTAGATAAATTTTGGGCTGTTTTTAGATTTAATAATAAAATATCAACCTTATTTCATAAAAATCCGATGGCATTACATGGGATTCAACTTGACTCTATCTTCGTCAAGAACCCATAGATGATCTGAATGTTGGATGTTGGTCTATTTAGGAAGGCAAGGCAGGCATTGAGAGCTTCAGACTCCGTCTTCTTGGATATTCATCATCAAACCAGTGAGTTCTCATGGCCCCACTTTTAATGCTTTGTTTATTGTTTTGGGGGAAAAGCATGAGATTAAGCAAATTATGCATGTTACTTGTTTGAAACCATTGGACTAAGGAACTGCTTAGTGAAGCTTTGTTTGAAACCATTGGACTAAGGAACTGCTTAGTCAAGCTTTGTTTGAAACTATTGGACTAAGGAACTGCTTAGTCAAGTTTATTATGTCATGAAATATTGACTGTTACTGCACTTTGAAATAAATGCTAAATTGATGTGTTTGGGAGTACATTTTCCAAATAAAGTCCCCGTACGTAAACGCTACCTGTTAACTCGGGTACATCCCCGGGCCGTGGTATTGTGGATAGCCACTATTGTGTTGACAGTCCCACCCAGAAAGGGGTGCACATTACCTATGTTTTCTTGTTTAATCATGTGGAATTTGGACCACCGCTGAATTAGTACATCTACGAACTATGGGACCTAAGTAAGTGTACGGGCTACTTATGGTCGTTCGTAAATTAATGGGGCAAGTTGGTCAGGTAAGGCTCAGTAGCGTCTCAAGTTTTTACATCGTGGAAGATTTACATTTATTAAGTGCAAATGATTTGCATAAGTTTGCAAATATTTGGTTTATGCATTAAAATGTTTCATGCATGTGAAAACCCGTGAGCTCACCAACTCTTTGTAGTTGACTCGATTTATGTTCCATGCTTTTCAGGTAACAAGTAAGAAATGAAGTATTTTGGGAGCATACTTGTGGCAAAACTGATTAAGTTCGCAATGGAAGCTTTTGTAAAAGAAGTATTTGTCAAAAAATTTGGTTATGATATTAAACTCTTTTTATTTTGAAAAATTGAAAAGTGTTAATTATTAATTGTTGTTGTGACTCGCTTGCCATTTACATCTCGTGTTTCCGCTTTAAGGCTAAAGATATAATTAAGGATTGCACTCTAAGTTTAGCCAATAAGAATTTCAGCGTAGACCTTATACCGATTGAATTAGGAAGTTTTGACATAGTTATCGGCATGGATTGGCTATCCAAAAATCAAGCTGAGATTGTCTCCTCAGAGAAGACTATCCGAATTCCTCAAGATGGAAATGACCCAATTGTGATTCAAGGAGACAAGTCAGAACGAAAAATTAAGATAGTATCCTGCATGAAGATGCGAAGGTACTTGAAGAAGAATTGCGCTGTATTTCTGGCACATGTGATTGATGGGAAGGTCAAGGAGAAAAGTATTGAGAATTTCCCTGTAGTTCGGGAGTTTTCTGACGTATTTCCTGAGGATTTACCAGGACTACTCCCGTAAAGACAAGTCGAATTCGGTATCGACTTAATTCCTGGAGCTGCCTCAGTGGCAAAGGCACCATATCGCTTGGCACTATCAGAGATGCAAGAAATGTCGAATCAACTCTAGGAGTTATTAGATAGGGGATTTATAAGACCAAGCTACTCGTCATGGGGTGCATCGGTTCTGTTCGTTAAAAAGAAAGATGGGTCAATGCGAATGTGCATTGATTATAGGGAACTTAATAAGTTGACCATCAAGAATAGATACCCTCTCCCTATAATCGATGATTTGTTTGATCAACTTCAAGGAGCGCTATATTTTTCCAAGATTGATCTACGATCTGGATACCACCAAGTGAGAGTTCGGGAAGAGGACATTCCCAAAACAGCCTTCAGAACTCATTACGGCCATTACGAATTTCTGGTTATGCCATTCGGGTTAACCAATGCACCGGTTGTCTTAATAGACCTAATGAATAGAGTCTGTAGACCATATCTGGATAAATTTGTAATCGTCTTCATAGACGATATATTAATTTATTCACGTAGCAGGGAGGACCATGAGCAACATTTGAGGATAATATTGGAGCTACTCCGAAACCAAAAATTGTACGCAAAATTTTCTAAATGCGAATTCTGGATTCGTGAGTACAATTTCTTGGTCATATAGTCAATGAAAAAGGGATTCAGGTAGATCCTGCCAAGATTGAGGTCATTAGTTAACGGGAGGCCCCAAGAACCCCTACGGAAATCCGTCAATTCCTTGGTTTGGCAGGCTATTATCGGCGATTCATCGCGAACTTTTCGAAAATCACGCAACCACTCACAGCCTTAACCCAGAAGGACAAGAAATTTGTTTGGGGTGAGAAACAAGAAGCGTTTGTGACTCTTAAGCAGAGATTGTGCAATGCACCTATTTTATCCTTACTAGAGGGTTCAGAAAACCTTGTGGTCTATTGCGATGCATCGCATCAAGGCTTAGGATGCGTGCTAATGCAAAAAGACAAGGTCATTGCGTATGCCTCAAGGCAACTTAAAGTGCATGAGAAGAATTATACTACACATGACCTCGAATTAGGGGCAGTAGTGTTCGCACTTAAGATTTGGAGGCAATATCTTTACGGCACCAAATGCAACATTTTCACAGATCATAAAAGCCTTCAACATATACTAGATCAAAAGATACTGAACATGAGGCAACGGAGGTGGGTCGAACTTCTCAACGATTATGACTGCGAAATAAAGTATCACCCGGGGAAAGCTAATGTGGTAGCAGACGCCTTAAGCCGGAAAGAAAGGGTGAAACCGTCAAAGGCACGAGCCATGGGAATGTTGGTTCAAACCAACCTAAAAATGCAAATTCTTGAAGCACAAGAAGAGGTGTTGAAATCAGAGAATCTGAAGAACAAAACCCTGCACCACTTAGAAAAGGAATTCGAAATTCCAGAAGATGGGGTGCGTTACTTCAGAAATAGAGTTTGGATACCAAGGAACGACAGTCTCCGGTCAACAATCCTGGAGGAAGCACATCGCTCTAGATACTCTATTCACCTAGGATCTGATAAGATGTACAAAGGGCTAAGAGACTATTACTAGTGGCTAGGAATGAAAAAGGACGCTGCCTTGTACGTAAGTCGATGTTTAACCTGCGCAAGGGTAAAAGCTGAACATCATAAACCATCTGGTCTTCTTCAGCAACCAGAGATTCCCCAATGGAAGTGGGATCAGATATCCATGGATTTTGTTACAAAATTACCTAGAACCAGGAGAGGATATGACTCAATATGGGTCATAGTGGATCGACTTACGAAATCCGCACACTTTTTACCTATTCGAGGAGACTTTAGTGTAGAATGGCTTGCGCAGTTATATATCAATGAAATCGTATCGCGACATGGAGTACCTATTTCTATCATATCAGACAGAGATAGTCGTTTTACTTCGTGATTATGGCAATCAGTTCAAAAGGCACTAGGCACAAGGCTGGACTTGAGCACTTCCTATCATCCTCAAACGGATGAGCAAACGAAAAGGACAATCCAAACGCTAGAGGATATGTTACGAGCCTGTGTAATAGACTTTGGGGGCAGTTGGGATACTCATGTGCCATTGGTTGAGTTCTCCTACAACAATGGATATCACACCAGTATCCAGTGTGCACCATATGAAGCCTTTGTATGGGCGTAAGTGTAGATCCCCACTCAGCTGGTTGGAAATTGGTAACAGACAGCTAACTAGGCCTGATATTATCCAAGAGACAACCGACAAAATCTCAATCATCCAAGAAAGGCTTAAAGTTGCGAGAGATCGCCAGAAGAGCTACGCTGATAACCCAACGAAACCAATGGAATTTCAAGTGGATGACAAAGTCCTTTTAAAGGTATCTCCCTGGAAAGGGATTGTACACTTCGGAAATAAAGGAAAGCTTAGCCCAAGGTATGTTGGTCCATTTGAAATACTTGAAAGAGTAGGACCGGTTGCATACAAACTAAGTTTACCCCTAGAGCTGAGTGTCATCCATGATACATTCCATGTATCAACCCTTAAGAGGTGTTTAACCAACGAAACATTGGTTCTACCTTCGAAAGACATTCAAATTAATGAATGGTTACGCTTCATTGAAGAACCGATTGAAATCCTCGACCATAAAGACAATCAATTGAGGCATAGCAGGATCCCAATTGTAAAAGTTCATTGGACTTCGAGGCATGGGCCAGAGTTCACGTGGGAAAGAGAAGATTTCATGAAAAACAACTATCCCCATTTGTTCGTAAGCAAGTCATGATCTGAGGTTGACAAATAAAGTTCGGGACGAAATTTTTCTGATATGGGGAGACTGTGACATTCTGTCATTTCGGAGTTTCAGGTTAGCATTTTATTATAGATCCTATATTTAGAACTTATATTTCTCTAGGGTCTGGTCTCAGCGATTTGAATTCTTCTGGCTTAGCTCCCAAGTTTTATTCGGTAGATCACGCCTCAGTGGGAGATCAGATACAGTTAACTCGTGTAATGCCAAATATTTTAGAAATGCTTTTAATAAAATAAAGTTGATATTATAAACTCTTAAGTTAAAATACAAAGGTCCCATTTGAGTGTCCACTTGATTAAAAAAATGGAGTTTTGGATTTATTAATGCTATTATATTAATGTTTGGCCAAATTATATAGTGGGTTTATTTGTATTAAGAAAATAAAAGCCTTGTTTGGGTTTGGGCGTTTAGAGGCCAACCCATTTCATTTCCTTAAAAATCCCATATAAATACCCCTCATCCTTTGAAAACTCTCATTTCCACGCATTGCCAACTTAAAAACTCTTCGTCTCTCTCTAAGAGAAAACACTCTCCAGCCGATTCCATCTTCAAGCAAGAAATTCTCTCAATCTTGAAAATTCTTCAAGATTATAAAAAGGTATGATACTAATTATTTTACTTTTGTAAAACATCATAAGTTTGCATCTTCTTTCTTCCACATCTTGATCTTTTAGTTAAA
>NW_020200741.1:36448-44894 GCF_001531365.2 Cynara cardunculus var. scolymus
CATCTTTAATCTATCCTATCTTTATCGAAAACTCAAAGGAATCGGGAAAGATTCTTCCCTGGAGATTTAAATTTATTTCTCTAGCTTGAAAATGGTCTTAAAACTTGGAAAATGATGAGTTCGACCCCAAATGACTACCACTCGGTGAGCGTGCAATCCTTTTCGGGGGCTGTGTAACTCATGGTTACAGGGTAATGATGAGGAATTTAAAACCCACTCAAACTTCTTGGTATTTGGAAATAGTCGGGTTAGCTCTTTATTTTTAAATGATGTGACAAGTTGGGCATAAAATGACTTTTGGAAGGTTCCTATTTTTAGAGTTTTGAGGAACCCAAAAATATTTGGAACATAATTTATAATCTATCCAAAAATAAGCTTTTGAGTAAAAGATTTTGATTTCTTTTATTTTAGATAAATTTTGGGCTGTTTTTAGATTAAATAATAAAATATCAACCTTATTACATAAAAATCCGATGGCATTATATGGGATTCAACTTGACTCTATCTTCGTCAAGAACCCATAGGTGATCTGAATGTTGGATGTTGGTCTATTTAGGAAGGCAAGGCAGACATTGGGAGCTTCAGACTCCGTCCTCTTGGATATTGACCATCAAACCAGTGAGTTCTCACGTCCCCACTTTTAATGCTTTGTTTATTGTTTTGGGGGAAAACATGAGATTAAGAAAACTATGCATGTTACTTGTTTGAAACCATTGGTCTAAGGAAATGCGTAGTCAAGCTATGTTTGAAACCATTGGACTAAGGAACTGCTTAGTCAAACTTTGTTTGAAGCCATTGGACTAAGGAACTGCTTAGTCAAGTTTATTATGTCATGAAATATTGACTGTTACTGCACTTTGAAATAAATGATAAATTGATGTGCTTGGGAGTATATTTTCCAAATAAAGTCCTCATCCGTAAACGCTACTTGTTAACTCGGGTACATCCCCGGGCCGTGGTATTGTGGATAGCCGCTATTGTGTTGACAGTCCCACCCAGAAAGGGGTGCACATTACCTATGTTTTCTTGTCTAATCATGTAGAATTTGGACCACCACTGATTTAGTACATCTACGAACTGTGGGACCTAAGTAAGTGTACGGGCTACTTATGGTAGTTCGTAAATTAATGGGGCAAGTTGGTCAGGTAAGGCTCAATTACGTCTCAAGTTTTTACATCATGGAAGATTTACATTTATTAAGTGCAAATGATTCGCGTAAGTTTGCAAATATTTGGTTTATGCATTAAAATGTTTTATGCATGTGAAAACCCGTGAGCTCACCAACTCTTTGTAGTTGACTCGATTTATGTTCCATGCTTTTCAGGTAACAAGTAAGAAATGAAGTATTTTGTGAGCATACTTGTGGCAAAACTGATTAAGTTCGCAACGGAAGCTTTTGTAAAAGAAGTATTTGTCAAAAAATTTGGTTATGATGTCAAACTATTTTTATTTTGAAAAATTGAAAAGTGTTATTTATTAATTGTTGCTGTGACTCGCTTGCTTGTTACATCTCGTGTTTCCGCTTCAGCAGGGTGTGACACATAATCCCAGTGAAACCTATTATCATAACTTCCACACCTCTAGTTTAAGTCTAAGTATTTCGTAAATACCTAGATCCCTTAAACCAAGGCTCTGATACCAACTATTACAACTCAGATTTTCCACATACAGATAATCCACATGATCATACTCTTACACAGAATGTAATATTGTTTACAAAACATAGGTTAATAAAAACTTTTCTCAATACATTTATGAGCAACTAAATTTCATCTATTCTAAACTTTCCCCTTGCCTTTATCCAGTGAGGTATGATGACTTGTAAAATAGGTTAGTCAACAACTGAGTATTAGACCCAAAAGGTCTAGTGAGTGTACAAATCCCAAATGAACAACATATTTTCCAAACTAGTAGTTTAGAATCAAACCTGTACATATACAACATCTTATCTATAATTTGTTATAGAATATTTCGTCTCGCGGTTACACCGCTATTTCATCACTCTCGCGGTTACACCGCCATTACATCTCTCTCACGGTTACACCGCCATTACATCTCTCTCGCGGTTACACAGCGATTACAATGATGAGAATTTTAATTCAAAATAAAGTCTAATCAACATCAACCGGATTTGAAATCCGAACAACACTACTCAGATATGGAATTCGGACAACATTGTCCGAATATCTAATTCGGACAACACATCAAAATTGATACCCCGAATAACACTTGGGGGATTTAGATTTAAACCGGATGGCTTTTGAGTGGTTTAGATTGAACCCCAATTGATACTGAAGCGGTTTAACTGAACCCGGTTGATACTTGAGCGATTTAAGGAGATATCTGATTGCCTCTTAGGCGATTTAAGGCAAAATCCGGTCACCCCTTGCCCGATTTAGGTAGAACCCGGATACTTCTTGTCCGATTTAGGTATAACTCGTACAATATTCAAGATGAAACATAAATCAATTCTAAAAGTAAAAATTTGTAAATACACAATCTGATACTTTTAAAGCATTTAACACTCACCTTAGAAACCGAATAGCCTAGCTCTGAATTCTCTTCTTCTTTTTTCTGCCAAACAGTATGATTCACAAAGGAGGCTTTCCTATTATAGCAAGTGTGTAAACTTTTTCATCCAAACTTCAATTACTATATATATATATATCCAATGTAGTGAGTGATGATGGTGGAGCTCATCAGCCGACTCCCCACCCCCTTTTTAAAACAAAACCTTTTAAATACAAATAAACCATATACACAATTATTACAATATTTCCTCCTTAAAAGAATTCCGTCCCGGAATTCCGTCCCGGAATTCCGTCCCGGAATTCTATTTAAGCAAAAAGGTAGGGATATTTATCCGCATCTCTGATTCTGATTCCCAGGTGGCGTCTGGTGCTTTATGATAACGCGACTGAACTTTTACTAATCCAACCTCTTTGTTCCGCAACTTCTTTACTTTGAAGTCAGTAATTAATTCAGGAGTTTCTTCAAAGCACAACCTTTCATCCACTTTAATTTCAGGTAGTGGCACTGCTATGTCTGGACTTATTAGACACTTCCTTAAATTTGAGGCATTAAACGTATCATGGATCCCACTTAATTCTAATGGAAGTTCTAATTTGTAAGCCACTTCCCCAACCTTTTCAATAATAGGGAATGGTCCAACATACCTTGGACTTAACTTTCCCCTTTTTCCAAAGCGTACCATTCCTTTCCAAGGTGATACTTTTAACATCACTCTATCACCATCTTGGAATTCAATCGGCTTCCGACGATTATCTGCATAACTTCTTTGTCTATCCTACGCCGCTTTCATTCGTTCTCGTATTATTCTAATTTTATCTGCAGTTTGCTGAACTAATTCAGGCCTAGCTAACTGTTTTTCACCTATTTCATTCCAACACAAAGGAGTTCGATATTTTCGTCCATACAGAACCTCAAAAGGTGCAGCTTGAATACTTGAATGATAACTATCATTGTACGCAAATTCCACCAGAGCCAAATGACTATCCCATGACCCTCCAAAATCAATGACATATGCTCTCAGCATATCTTCTAATGTTTGGATAGTTCATTCACTTTGTCCATCTGTTTGAGGGTGATATGTTGTACTTAGCTTAATTTGCGAACCCATTTCTCTTTGGAAGCTCTTCCAAAACATAGAAGCGAATCGACTATCTCTATCAAAAACAATATTATAGGAACACCATGACATGTCACTACCTCATCAATGTATAATTTTGCCAATCTCTCCATTGGATATGATTCTTTCATAGGTAAGAAGTGTGCAGATTTGGAAAACCGATCTACTATCACCCATATAGCATCATAACCTTTTGATGTTCTCGGTAATTTGGTTATGAAATCCATAGTGATGTGATCCCACTTCCATACTGGGATTTCTAAAGATTGCAACTTATCATAAGGGCGTTGGAATTCAATCTTTACCTGAAGACATGTTAGGCATTATTCAACATGTTTAGCTATATCCTTCTTCATATCTGGCCACCAATAATGTTGCTTCAAATTTTGATACATTTTATTTGTACCTGGATGAATTGCAAAACGTGACTTATGAGCCTCACCCAAAATATGTTTCCTGAGATCACCATAGCATGGTACCCAAATTTTGTTCCCGAATTTCCAAAATTCTCTGTCATCTCTCACCAAATCAGATATTAATCCACCCAATCCTTCATGTTTAATCTTGTCTTCTTTCATGGCCTCATGTTGAAACTCTCGTAATTCTTCTTGAATACTTGGTAACTTAACCCGTAGAGCTATAGCTTTGATAGTTCCACTCTTCTCTTGTCGACTTAACGCATCGGCTAGTACGTTTGCTTTTCCGGGATGAAATAAAATTTCACAATCATAATCACTTACCAATTCCAACCATCGTCTTTGACGCATATTCATTTCTTTCTGATGGAACAAATGTCGCAAGCTCTTATGATCTGTGAAAATTTGACATTTCGTTCCGTATAAGTAGTGCCTCYATATTTTCAAAGCGAATACTACTGCTGCCAATTCCATATCATGAGTAGGATACTGCTTTTCATGATCTTTTAACTGTCTGGAAGCATAAGCTATTACTTTTCCATGTTGCATGAGTGCACAACCCAAACCCATCTTTGACGCGTCACACTATATACCACAAAATATTCCATTTCATATGGCAAGGATAGAATTGGTGCACTACATAGCTTGTCCTTTAACATCAGAAAGGCCTGAGCTTGTGCTTCATCCCACTCATATTTCACATTCTTCTTTGTCAACTTTGTTAATGGAGTAGCTATTCGAGAGAAATCTTGTGTAAACTTACGATAATACCCATTAGGTTCTAATGAGACTAATTAGGACCTAGTTTGTGTCATTATGACCCAATTGAACTCCTAAAGGAGAAATCGCCCATTATATCCACTAACACGAAATGGACCTAATAAGGACCATTAAGACACATTCTACCTTAATTGCTCCCATTAACTTCTGATTAGACTAATTATGACCCATTTAGCACCATTATAACTCAATTAGACTCAAAATAGGGAAACAAGCCGGTTATACCCTTTAATGTCTGATCAAACTGAATATGAGCCATCTAGTCTCATTTTGACCCAATTAGACTCCTTCTGGAAAGACTCCGTATGGAATGGAGGAATGACTTTTTCTCTCTAGGGTTTTGCGTGCAAGAAGATGGTGAAGATGATCATTTCATACGGTTTTTGCTGAAGTTTGATACATGTTTATTCACGTTTCTTTACTTGGAGTTTGTTTACGGGTTTCTTTGCTCTTTCCTTCAACGGGTGATGTTCTTGAAGGATTAGGGTTTCGTATTTGGTGGAGGCATTAGGGTTTTGATATTCGAGGTTCGTTTTTCTGTTTCTTCTTGGCTATTCCTTTGCGATCTGGTTACTGGTTGATTGTCGTTTTGGTTTATCGTTTTCTTCTTTTTTATTTGTGGTTTGGTTGAGGTTATAACGGCTAGGGTTTAGCCGTATGTGTTTTGCTGCTACCGTCTAGGGTTTCATGTTTCCTGGTTTGTCATGTTTCATTGGGTTATTGCTGTTGGATTAGTTCYTGCTTGTTTMTGCGTTTGGTGATCTGGTGTTCTTAGGGTTGCGGTGAGWCAGAAAARCTCGATATATTCTTGGACGCCGTTTGTCTGCATGATGAACAGTAACCGGTCCTAGGGTTTTGCGCCGTTTTGCCTTGTTTTTCGCTGCAGTTTTCTTCACTTTCGTCGTTGTGTTTGCCTTGGTGTTTCACTCTGGTTTTTGGGTTTTCCTTCGGTTTTTCTGCCTGCTGTTGGTATCGTTCACGGCTGCTGATCTGATCTCATTTTGTTGGAGGTTTTTCGTGGGTCTTAGCTGCTGTTGATTTTCTGGTTTTGGTTTTCTGTTGGATACCTGCTGGGTGCCTAGTCTCGTCTGCTTGCTTTCTGCTGTGGTGAGCCTTTGTCATTGTTTGGTTTGTTGTGCTTGGCCATTGGTTTTGGATTCGTGTTTTTGTTGCTTGCTGCGAGTTTTTGTTGCTGTTTTCTTGTGTGGTTTTCTAGTCTCTTCTTCTCGTTTCAAGTGTTTTTGTGGTCTTCGTTACCTTCGAAGAGTTACTTGATAGAATATTCAGCACCTTCCTGTGAGGTCTTCATTTATTTTATTGAGGAAGCTCTAAGAGGGTTTCAGCACCACGGCTTCTTGATCTGGGAATAAAGGAGCTAGGTTTGCTTGGTTTGAGGGGAAGATGGTTGATTTTGCTGATGCAATCTTGGAAGAATCGGTTTTCCAAGATTTTATGGATGTGATCTTAGGTGACGGATCTTTGTATGAGGATGATAAGGAGGGGGTTTTGAGGAATGATATGTGCGATGTAAGAATCTAAAAAAGGGTCTCGGTTTGGGAGAGATTATCTCCGTTGGTTTCGGGTGGGAATCATACTCAAGATCGAAAGTCATTTGCTGCAATTGTTGGAGATGCTCCATCGTCAAAATTGACCTATTATCCGGTGGAAAAGAGTGTGAATCCAAGGATTCAATTCCCTCTAGAAGTTACTCGAGATGTGGCTAAATCCTTCCAGATGGTTCTTTACGGGTAATTTTTGGGAGCTAGATTTCCGTTTCCTATTATGTTACGTGCGGTTCAAAATGCTTGGGGTAAATTTGGTTTTAAAGATGCTATGGTGAATGATCTTGGTTATTTCTTTTTTCGTTTTAATGATGAAGGTGGTTGTGCCCAAGTTGTTGAATTGTCTCCCCTGATGATACGAGGGGTGCCACTGTTTGTTTCTACTTGGGACCCATCAAAAGGGCTTTATAAACCTGAACACTCTTCGTGCCCTTTGTGGATTAAATTTTTTAATATCCCTCTAGTAGCTTTTAATAGAGAAGGGATTAGTCGTATTGCTAGTGCGGTTGGGGTCCCTTTACGTTTGGATGCCTGTACGGTAAGCACATGTGATAAAGCTTGGGGGAGAACAAATTTTGCAAAGGTCTTGGTGAATGTTTGGGCTGTGGGAGAGTTACAGCGGGAAGTAGAATTGGTAATCCCAAGACTTTCAGGTAATGGTGAAGATATAGTAAAGGTGGTTTTGGAGTATGATTGGGTGTCGTCCCAATGTTCCTTGTGTAAAACGTTTGGACATAAGGATTCTTCTTGTATGAAAGGGGTTGTTCGGCAACCTAAAGAGCATCCAAAGGTGTGTGAAAAAGAAGGTTTTCAAAAATCTAGAAGGCAATACTGGCGGCCAAAGTCAAAATATGGAGTCAATAATGGGATTCAGGTGGAATCTTCTAAGAACAAAGTTGATGGGCTTGTGGCTTTAGACACGTTATTTGGTGTTGGGACTATAAAGCCAGTTCAAAAAGTTATCCCTCCGATTGTGGACCCAAAGGAAAATATTGTTAGTCCCAAGGCTAAGTCTGTTGTTTTTGAAGGCTCAGCTGGTGATAGTGATGAACATATGGGGGGAAAGTATTGCACTGTGGATGCTGGACGAACGCCAAGAGGTAGAGAGGGTAGTCTAAATGAAATGGTTCGATCTACGGAGGGTACAGATCTAGTTAAGGCGGTGGTACAAGCTTTTCAAAATAGACGTGGTGTTACGGTCCAAACGTCTACAAATAATCGTTTCTTGTCTTTGTCTACTGAAGACTCTACGGAACTCTCTAGTGAAGATGATGATATGGAGATAATTGATACGGCTAGATGTGATGCTGGGGATATTTTCAAAGGTGTTAATAATGGGGTGGCTGAAGAAAGTATGGGGGAGGGTGTTGCAATCTCTTCAAATTCCCAATGATAAAGTTTGCTTCTTGGAATATTAGGGGTCTTAATGCCCTAAAAAAGCAAAGAGAGGTACGTGACTTTATCCGTGTAAAATGTCTTTCTTTATGTTGCATTATTGAGTCTAAAGTCGTCCAAAGTAACCTGGGGGATGTGTGTGGTCGTGTTTTTGAAAGCTGGAGTTGGATTTCCAATGTTCTCTCTTGTGATCGGGGATCACTGTCACACCCCGCTAAAGCGGAAACACGGGATGCTAACAGACAAGCGAGTCTTGGCAACAGTTTAAGAGAACACATTTTACAAAGATTCACAATAAATAGATCATCGACTTAACAGTATTCCAAGGTTACAAAAGTATTTTCGAATACAATAAAAAAAACTATCTTAATCGATGTGATCCAAGTAATGCTCCCAGAATCCACATAACTTACTTAGYACCTGAAAAGCATGACATAAAACAGAGTCAACTACAAAGAGTTGGTGAGTTTCACGGGTTTTCACATGCATAAAGGCAGTAGATGCATAAACCAAGTAATAGCAAGCATATGCGATTTCATTGCACTCAATAAATGTAAATCTTAGACGATGAAATACTTGAGATGCTACTGAGCCTTACCTGACCAACTTGCCCCATAATTAATCGAACAACCCAAAAGTAGCCC
>NW_020200741.1:45314-74058 GCF_001531365.2 Cynara cardunculus var. scolymus
GACAGAGTAACCAATACTTAATAATAACTTCTAAACTTCCAAAACTTAAGTTGGGTAAAAACTGTTATTAATGCAATCCGCCAGAGTCTAAGACCAATGTAGCGGATACTTTAATTATTAACTTTAACAAATATCTTCAAAATTCAAATAATGGCATCAATTAATGTCCTTCCAAAGCGATTGATGGCAGCCGCAATCTGTTGGAAATTGAAGATTTTGGGTGGGTTTAATACCCTTCCCAAGAACAATTAAAACCTCGAGTCGCACACCTCCCCAAATCCGGTTGCATGCCTAAGAATGGCAGCAAATAGGGATGGTTTCGACTCTACATTTCCAGGAATAGAGACAGATAAAACCCCAAATTCTCATTTCTTGAGTAAGATCCAGAAAGGAAAAGAAAACAATTAGGAATTTCTTGGGTCTAAGAAAGCTACAAGATGAAAGATTTGATTTAGAGATGCAWKCAAGACCCAAGTCACCCGAAGGTGCAATCGGTCGCTAGAATGCAAGAACTATCTTCTTCTCTTTTGGGATTAAAAAGGTTTCTGGATTACAGATTATCATCTGATGAAGACATATGCATGTCTTCGATGGATAATCTCACCATCTTTAAATTCCGAAGCTTGAGTTGAGCAGGAAGAGAAAATAGGAATTTGAAGACTTTAAAGAGGAATAGATGACTTTAGGAGCATACCTTTTTGAAGACGAGGCAGAAAAAAACAATTCGAACACAGCAGCGATCCTAAACTTGCAGGAAGACGAGTTCGGCTCGAAGATGATAAACTTTTTAGAGAGGGAGAACGAGAAAGACTAGAGCTTTGTGAATAATGAAGAGTTTTTAAAAGAGAAGGGGGGTATTTATATGAAGCTTCAAGAGTAGTAGGCTGGCCTCTAAAGGCCCAAGCCCAAGGACTTATACATTTCCTTAAGTTAAGACCCAAAAATCTAAAATAACCAAAATGTCCAAGTCTGGAACAAGACCATCTGCCGTACTGAAATGATCAAGTATGGGCAACCAGTGCTTCAGAAAGAAGACAACAGAGCCTCTGCGAAGAAAAGATGCCAGAGCTTTTGTGAGGAGACACAGAGCTTCTGCACAGAGATGCCAGAGCCTCTGTGAAGAGACATAGAGCTTCTGCATAGAGATGCCAGAGCCTCTGTGAAGAGACACAGAGCCTCTGTGGAGAGTTGTCGGAGTCTATGTGAAAACACAGAGTCTCAGAGAAGTGTTACCAGAGTTTCTGTGAAAAGACAACAAAGCCTCTGTAGATAGTACCAGAGCCTCCGTGTCTGTCACCAGAGCTTCTGATCGAATAGGCAACCTCTTCCAGATCATACTCTGGATAAGGTTAATCCTAAAAGCCTTAGTTTTCTAATGAAGATTCCGAAATAAGTTCCTAACCTGGAAATCCAAAAGTGCATAGTTGTTACAATCACGCCTTATTATAGCTTGGGACCCGACTGTTTTGTCCGTGATTATGATTGAACAATATGTGCATTGTGAAATTCGTATTGTTGGTAAGCCGGAACCTATCTTTTGTACGTTTATTTATGGGTGTAATACAGGGGTGGAAAGGAGGGATCTTTGGAAGGCTCTTGGGAAATTCAAACTTTTAACCCATAATAAAGCATGGATAGCAATGGGAAATTTCAATTCAATGCTTTTTCCCTCATGATGGGTTGGGAGGGTCGTCTAGGCAGAATTCAGATATGGAATAGTTTCACCTTTGTCTAGAAGATGTCAAGCTTTTTGATATCTCTTATCAAGGGTGCCAATACACTTGGATTCAGAAGCCGTCAGGAGATGGAGGTATTCTTCGTAAATTAGATCGGATTTTGGGGAATTTGGCGTTTATTGACAACTTTGGGGATGCTTCGGTCGTCTTTGAACCAAGAGGAATTTCTGACCATTCACCGGGTATTCTTACAATCAAAATTGGGAGAAAAATTAGAAATCGTGGTTTTAGGTTTGATAATTTCTTTACTTCACATGAAGATTTTCTCAGTTTGGTTGAGAAAGTGTGGGTGAAACAGAAAAAAGGATCCTATATGAAAAAAGTTCTCCTTAAAATGCATGATATGAAAGGGGTTTGTCGTAATCTGAGGAATTCGTATGGCTGCTTGGATAAGAAGGTAGCAGTATTAAAGTCAGAACTTGATGTAGCTCAATTGGCTTGTGACTTAGATCCGTTTAATACTTTGCTGAAAGAGGATGTTGCTCACCTATTGTTAGCTTATCAACAAGCTAGGAATGAGCAGTTGGAAATGTTTAGACAAAAGGCGAAGATTTCTTGGTTGAATGAGGGGGATGGAAACACAAAGTTCTTTTTTTACTCCATGAAAGAGAAGCGCAATAGGAATTACATTGCTGCTATTAAAGACTCTACTGGTATGGTTTTTGAACATGATGAAGTACCAAAAGCTTTTATTACTCATTTTTCAGGTATTTTGGGTTCTTGTGATGGGTTGGTAAATCCATCTATGGTGGATTATTCTTTTGATCGTTCTTTGAATTTTTTCGGAGTCTCTGCATTTGATCAGACCTATTACTGATATGGAAATAAAGTCTACTTTATTTGATATTGGAAATGAAAAGGCTCCATGATCTGATGGGTTTTCTTCGAAATTCTTTAAATCTGCTTGGTGTGTGGTGGGCCAGGATATTCTTATTGCGGTTCATAACTTCTTCTACTTGAGCACCTTAGAGTATCAGTTGAACCACACTTTGTTGTGCCTTATTCCGAAAATTCCTAATGCTTCTTGTGTATCTGATTTTCGGCCAATATCTTGTTGGAATGTGTTACTTAAATGTATTAGTAAAATCATTGCTGACAGGATAAAAGGCTCTTTGGATGTCCTTATCAGTAAGGCTCAATCGGCTTTCATTCCTGGAAGACAGATTACTGATAACATCTTAATGGCACATGAGCTTGTGGCAGGGTACCAGAAACCCCAGGGGGAACCAAAATGTGCATTCAAGATTGATATCAGAAAAGCTTATGACACTGTTGATTGGCAGTATTTTCTTGGGATGTTGAAAGGAATGAGTTTTCATCCAGTTATGTTCAATTGGATAAAATCACTAATCTCTACGCCAACATTCTCTATTTGTGTTAATGGTCAGTCGGAGGGTTTCTTTCATGGAAAACAAGGGCTTCGACAAGGAGATCCGATTTCTCCTTATTTGTTTACGGTGGTAATGGAAGGACTTTCGATGATCCTGAAAAAGTGTATTGATGAGGAGGTGAATTTTGCTTACCACCAAGGATGTGAAGACCTCAAGTTAACTCATTATGTTTTGCAGATGATCTTTTTATTTTCTCTCGAGGGGATGCTATTTCGGTAGAAGTGATAAAACGGGCTCTTCAAATGTTTGAAGTTCGATCGGGTCTGTCTCCGAGTCTTGAGAAAAGTAAGGTATTTTTTGGAAATGTTGCGTTGGATGTTCAACAGGCCATTCGACATTGCCTTCCATTTCGTCTGGGGGTGTTTCCTATTCGGTACCTGGGAGTTCCTCTATCTCCGCTCAGATTGAAGGTACAAGATTTCAACCCTTTTGTGCGTAATCTTAAAACTCGTTTGATGAATTAGAAAAACAAATTCCTATCTTATGGTGGTAGAAGACAACTCATCATTTCTGTCCTTCAGTCTATGCAAACTTATTGGATGTCTGTTTTTCTAATCCTGGCGGCTACAATCCATGAAATTGAACAAGTTTGCCGCAATTTTTTATGGAATAAAGCGGAAGGGGTGTTGGGAAAATGCCGTATTTCTTGGGAAAGGGTTTGCTTGCCAGTTAAAAATGGGGGTCTTGGTATGAAAAGACTGGCGCTTTGGAATAGGTGTTTGGGATATTCTTACTAGAAGAGAATCCATGTGGGTGTCTTGGATTCATTCAAACTGTATTCGGGGGAGAAATTTCTGGGTGATTAAGAAGAGAAATGAATGGTCCTGGCTTATACAGAACATTTTAGAGCTAAGACCTCATTGTAGGAGATTTTTCATCTCGATTGTGGGTAATGGGATGTCTACACATGCTTGGGAAGACACTTGGAGTGAACAGGGTCCCCTAATCCATTTGATATCGTATAGGTTCATAAATGGCCATGAGTTTCATAATAATTCTATGGTTTATGACTTCATGCAACGATTTGGTAATGCGTGGCCGGATGAATGGATACAACGATTTCCCCAGTTGCAGCAAATTGAGATCCCTTCCCCTAGTCCTTTAGAGGATACGATTAGGTGGCTTGAGCCTAATAATAATAGGCAGCCTTTTATGGTAAAGGTGGCTTGGAAAACTTTGCAAGAAGTGGGACCTATTGTGCATTGGCACAAGGTGGTCTGGAATAAAGCATACCTTCCTAAACATGCTCTCTGTATGTGGATGGCATGTCAGAAAAGACTACCGACCCAAGACCGAATTTGCCAGTGGAAGCATGAACCTCCTGATCTGAAATGTGTTTTTCGTAACTTGGTGATTGAAATGCATAATCATTTATTCTTTGAGTGTAATTATTGAAGTAGTATTTGGGAGGTAATAAAGAGGGAAATAGGGATCCAGAGGTGTCCGGACAATTGGGAAGATCTCTTTAATATAGGAAGATTGAAAGGATGGAAATTGTGGTCTACGGTTCAAAAACTTGGTATCTCGGCTATAGTGTACCACATTTGGATGGAAAGAAATAGAAAGTTTTTTGACAATCATAACCGTACGGGAGCTCAAGTAGTGGTTGATATCAAAATTTAGATTCTTCAAAGAATGGCTTGGAAGACAAGGAAGAAGCTTACGAGAACCAATGATACGTGATCATGAGGCTGGTGAAGATTTTCGTTTCTGGGAGTTTTTGGTGATTTGCTCCATCTATACTTTGGCTTGTTTTACTTTTCTTTTTTAGTGCATTTCCCTTTGTTTATTTTGGCTTCTTATGGCTTGGTTTGTGAGTCAAAGTTGTCGTAGCTCTTCTTGCTGATCTGTACTCTCTTTGCATACTTTTACTTGCTTTGTAAATTTGCCTGGGGAATCCTTCCCTTTCAGTAGACTCCTTCTGGAGAAATATGCCTATGAAGGGTCTAACGAGATTAATTATTATTCAAGTATTGTCATTTTGACCCAAATGACTCGATCAAAATTGATTGTCCCGTTATAAACCCACTAACACCAAATGGAAAGCCGATTATACCCATTAAGGTCTGACCGTTGTTGTTTGACCGCTGTTGACTTTTTCTCTCTAGGGTTGAGAGATTGTTGATGATGGCTATCTTTGGATTGCGTGCTTTTGGTTGTTGTTCATGATTTCACGTATTCTCGCTTTTAAGGTTTGTATCCTTTGCAACTGTGATTGTGTTTGTACGGGTTTGTATGTCTCTATGGTAAATCGTCTTTAGGGTTTACACATAGATTCAGGCTAAACCATTTTGGTATTTTATGCTCTTTGGTCTGGTATGATCGTGTCTTCTTCCCTATCTTTCATCTTGGCTATTTGTTCGGTTTTGGTTGCTGTTTGGAGAAGGAGGCAGTAGGGTTATTGGCTGTTACTGGTTGTGGTAGGAAAGTTTTTCTGTTTTGGAAAAACAGCAGTAGAGTTTTTGTGCAGTCCGACTGCTGTTCTTGTTCTTTTTTGTCGGCCATTGGTGTTTTGGATTTGTATGTGGTATTTTCATCTTCGAGGCTGTTTTTAACGTTGTGGTTTTGCTGCGCTTGAATCTGTTTGCTTCCGGTCTCACTGTTGGCTGCTGGTTCTTGTTCGGCTGTTATTTTATGTGAAATTTTGAACTAGGCTGTTTCTTTGCAAGAGTTCTGTGTTGGTGGGTATGCTCATGGGTTTTGGGTTCAGCTCTTCATACTCCTCTTGCTGTTGTTCACCCGTTTCGTGCTTGCTTCTTATTGTTGTTTACGTGTCCTCCGGTTCTGCTGCACTTTGCCGATTTCCGCTGCATTTTTTATGAACTGGTTGCTGCTTGTTATGGGTTAGAGATATAAGGTACAAGTATTCTTTTATCTGGTGGTTTTTGTGGCTAGCTGTACCTTTTCCCTTGACTGTTGTGTTTTGCTGCTGCTGCTGTCGGCCTTGCGTTGACTGTTTAGACTGTACCTACTGTTTCTAGCTGGGTTTGTGCTGTTGTTTACCATTGGTTTTGCCTGATAAAGCCCTCGGGATCTGGTAAGTTCTGGTTAGAAGCCAAAGCTAATTTTTATTTCTCTGTTGATGCTGGTTAGGTAGTGGTTCCTTTTATTTGCCGGTTGCTTTCTTTAGGGTTTGAAGTTTGTCTTCTCCTTGTTAGTTTTTGGGTTGCTGGTTTATATTCACGGCTTGACTCTTTTGGGATTTTTCTAATTTTCTGGGTTCCTTTTTGCGGGCTAGGTGTTTCTGTGGTCTTCGTCATTTTTCTGAGAGTATTCTTGGTAGTTATTCAGCACCTCGTATACGGGGTCTTCGTCTAACTCATCTCGGATACTTTAAGATAACTTCAGCACCACGACTTCTTAGTTGGTAAAATGGGTTCAGTTGATGAAAATCTTCCATTGACCCTAATAGGGTTTTTGTTTTTGATCGTCTTTCTTTTGTGGAGCAAATTTTGGATGGGGACCAAGGAAAAGGTTTGCATCATGAGGGGCGTTCAAAGCTTACTTTTGCTAAAGCGGTTGGCCGATATGTGGCCAGGGATTTGAATTTTTACCCATTAGCTGATAAAAAACAAGATAGAGTGAAAATTTCGTTGGAGATGGCCAAGGAAGCTGCGAAAGCTTATAATTCGGTCTTGTATGGATATTTTTTGGGCCCACGAATTCCATTCCCCCTAGTGAAAAATTATATTAAATCGGCTTGGGGAAAGTTTGGCTTTTCTGATGCGATGTTAAATGAGAGTGATATTTTTTTCTTCAAATTTAATGATGAGGGCGGATGTGATCAAGTAATTGAGGCTGGTCCGTTGTTGATTAGAGGTGTACCTCTCTTTGTTCATCGTTGGGATCCCTCTAAGGGACTAAGGAAACCGGAACATTCTTCTTGTCCGTTGTGGGTGAAATTGCATAACATTCCTCTTGTTGCTTTCAATAAAGAGGGTGTTAGTCGTATAGCGAGTGTCTTGGGAGTTCCTAAGCAGATGGATTCTTATACTGCTGCAATGTGTGAAAAGGCTTGGGGTTGGCCCGAGTTTGCCAAAGTCTTAGTTGAGGTATGGGCTATTGGGGAATTTAAACGAAAAATTGAGGTTGAAATTCCAAACCTTCATGGAGGGGATGGTGAAAGTGTGCAAATACAGGTTGAATACTTGTGGCAGCCGGTTCAATGTTCCCATTGCCAAATCTTTGGACACAAAATTTCGTCTTGTGCAAAAGCCGCTAGTCTGAATAAAGGGAAGCATGTCGATGTGAATAAAGACTTAGAAGGGTTTATTAGAGTGGAGAAAAAGCAATGGCATGTCAAATCTGGCGGTAGGCCCAATCAATCTGGCGCCCGACAGGTAAATAAGAGTGAGAATTATGGCCCTCATGAACCGTCCTTGGCAGCGAATACTTCACGACATGAACAAGAAAAGGAAAGGAATATGGGTACCTCTGATGTAGACCCGGTTGTTCATCATGGAAATAATGTGAGGAATGCTTCTGGTGATTCAGGTATGAATGTAGTTTCAAGGGCCTCTTCTTCCCAGTCTTCCCAATCTACTCATTCTATGACTATTTCTACTCCTCTGCTTTCTTCTATGATAAAAAACTTTCGTTTGCCATGAAGGGGGGTTATGAAAGACCCGGTGGAAGCTTCTAACAGATTTGGAGTTCTTGAGAAGTTAGGGGGAGAGGGTTCTCAATTGGACTCTCATGATGGTGCTGGAAAAGATCCTATTGTGCTAAAAGTGGATGAGGATAATCGAGGTCAAGGGGATGTTTCAACCTCTTCATCATGTTGAACTTTGCTTCATGGAATATCCGGGGCCTCAACTCTCCGGTTAAACAAAAAGAGGTGAGAAATTTTATTCATTGTAATGATTTATGTTTGTGTGCCATTGTAGAATCACACGTTTCTAAAGAATCCCTAGAAATTGTTTGCCCTAATTCTTTTGGTCAATGGTATTGGATGTCTAATCAAGTTGAGTGTGAGTCTGGAACTCATATAATCCTAGCCTGGGATTCACGAGTTTTAGATGTTATGGTCTTGGAGGCCCATAGTCAATTCCTAAATCGTAAGGTAATTTTACGGGGTGGCCAAGATTATATTTTCCTTTCTCTGGTTTATGGGGCTAATGTTTGTAATGCCAGAAGAGAATTATGGTCGGGATTGCGAAAATTTAAAGCTCTGATTGGTTCTCATCTGTGGGTTGTAATGGGGGATTTCAATACCATGTTATTTCCACATGATGGGTTTGGTGGGTCTTCTCGCCGCAATACGGATATGTCAGACTTTTTTGTGTGCGTTGAGGATCTTGAAATATTTGATCTACACTACACAGGTGTCCATTTCACTTGGAACAAAAAACCGAACTCAAAAGGGGGTATCATGCGTAAACTCGAAAGGGCAATGGCTAACTCGGAATTTTCTTCTAAATTCCATGATGCCAGTGTTCAGTTTCATCCTTCGTGTCTTTCGGACCATTCGTCGGTGGTCTTATCTTTCAAAGGTGGCGCTCGAAATAGGCGGTATGGTTTCAAATTTGACAATTTCATGACAGACCACCCAGCTTTTTTACAAATTGTTAAGGATAAATGGGCTAAACATATTGAGGGTACTTTTATGTTTCGAGTAACTTCTCACTTGAAGGCTCTCAAGGCTCCACGTCGTAAACTTCGGAATTCTTATGGTAACCTTGGAAAAACATGTCTCATTCTTGAAGACTGAATTAGATCGTATTCAACTGGATGTTGATAAAGACCCTTCTAATGACAAGTTGGGTCTTGAACTTGGTCATATCTGTATTGCCTATCAGAATGCTTGTTGGGACGAGGAATGTGCTGCTAAGCAATAGGCCAAAATTCTATGGTTGAATGAAGGTGATATGAATACCAAATTCTTCCATAAAGTGATCAAAGAGCGGCATTACTCCAACTCCATTCATTCTGTCTGTACTAGTGGTGGTGATTACATCTATGGTGAGATGTCTCGAAAGTGTTCGTTGATCATTTTAAAGATTTTTTGGGTATGAGCTACGTTCCCCCCGATCCGTCTATGCCTGAAGATGTTTTCACGAGAAAGCTCTCTTCATCGGAAGCTAACTAGATGATCCGGCCGATTCTAAATGGAGAAATTAAAAATGCTATGTTTAGCATTGGTAATTATAAAGCTCCAGGATCTGATGGATTTTCTTCCAAGTTTTTCAAAGCTGCGTGGGATATTGTTGGTCGTGATGTGGATATTGCGATCCACAATTTCTTTTATCGAGGTAACCTCCCAAAAAATTTGAATCATACTCTTATATGTCTTCTCCCTAAATCTGTTAATGCATCTAGGGTTACAGATTACCGGCCTATAGCTTGCTGTACAGTGCTATACAAATGCATTAGTAAAGTCATTGTAAACAGAATGAAAGGATCTTTGGATTCCTTAATTGATAAAGCCCAATCGGCTTTTATTCCGGGTAGGAGGATTACTGATAATATTCTTATGGCACATGAGCTTGTTTCTGGGTACCAGTCCTCGTCGGGCCCACCTAGATGTGCGTTGAAAATTGATATCATAAAAGCTTATGATACGGTGGACTGGCGTTTCCTCATTGTTATGCTTCAAGGTTTAGGTTTCCATCCGGTTCAGGTCAAGTGGATAAGGGAGATGGTGTCTACCACTTCTTATTCAATTGCGATCAATGGTAATTCCTATGGGTTTTTTCATGGTGGGAGGGGTTTTAGACAAGGGGATCCTTTTTCCCCATATCTATTCACGATTGTGATGGAGGGGTTTTCTATGCTCCTTAAGCATTGTATTCGATAAGCAGCTGATTTTGGGTACCATCGGGGTTGTGAGTAGCTGGATTTGACACATCTTTGTTTCACTGATGATTTGTTTGTTTTTACTAAAGGGGATGTTCTTTCGGCGGAAGTGCTCAAAAAGGCACTCTTTCTTTTTCAGAGTCGTTCGGGATTAGCACCAAACTTTGAAAAAAGCGAAATTTACTTTGGTAATGTGCCTCCTAACATTAAGGAGGCTATTCTAGAGCGTCTTCCATTCAAGTTTGGTTCGTTTCCTGTCTGATACTTGGGGGTCCCTTTATCTCAGGCTCGGTTGAAGCTATGTGATTATGCTCCATTAATTGTTAAGGTGAAGGGTTGCATTCTTAACTGGAAGTCCAAGTTTCTGTCGTTTGGAGGGCGACGCCAACTTATAATATCGGTCCTGCAATCCATTCAACTTCATTGGATGTCGGTGTTCTTACTCCCGTCTGGGGTAATCCATGATCTAGAATCTATTTTTAGGAAATTCCTTTGGGCTCCAAGGGATGATCCTCGAGGTAGATGTAGGTTATCTTGGGATGTGGTACGTCGACCTCTTGAATCTGGAGGACTTGGGATTAAGCGATTATCTACTTGGAATAAAGCTTTACTTGCTAAACATGTGTGGGATATTGTGAGGCATCGGGATTCTCTGTGGGTTTGTTGGGTGTATAGTCATAATCTTCATTCCTCACACTTTTGGCTGGTTAGGAAAAACTCAAATTGGTCTTGGGTCTTTCGTAAGCTATTGGACTTACGTAGTCAGTTGCGAAGATTTTTGTTTTCCCAGATTGGCGATGGTCGGGATACAAATGCTTGGGAAGATGGTTGGCTATCCTGTGGTCATCTTTTGGCTTTTATCTCTTACCAGTTTGTCCATTCATGTGGGTTCTCAACTTTTACGACGGTTCATGATCTACTGATGAGTTGGGATGGTGTTTGGCCGGATGATTGGTGTAGCAGGTTTGTTGAGCTGTATTCTTCTCTGTTACCTTCGTTGATTGATTCAGTTCGTGTCAAAGTTCTTTGGGGTGAAGATTGTACTTCTGCTTTGGATTTCACGGTGAGTAATGCTTGGGCTTTGTTAGAGGGATCTCACCCGGTTGTTCCTTCGCACAAAGCGGTATGGTTCTCTGGCCATATCCCTAAGCATGCATTCTGTTTGTGGCTTGCTTGTCAGAGGCGTCTTCCTATGCAAGATCGTATGCTTTGGAAGGATGAACCACCAGATCTAGAATGCTCGCTTTGTAGACATTGTATGGATAGCCATTCCCACTTATTTTTTCAGTGTTCTTATGCTCGTGAAGTTTGGGATAGTATCTTGCACATTACAGACCTGACGGATATGCCTTCTTCGTGGGATCTTATTTTGGAAACAATTTTGGATTCAAGTCGTCGTCTGAAACGTTTAACGCCGAAGCTTGCAGTGGCAGGGTCTGTTTTTTATATCTGGCAGGAGTGAAATAGACGTCTCTTTACCGAGGAAAGCCGCACAACTTTGCAACTTATCAAAGTTATTCATGATTCTATTTCAATTCGTGCGGATTGGTTGACGAGGCGGTCTGTGAGAAATGTTGGTTGATATGGTGGATTGTTTTTGGGATTGGGGGGCTTCTTTGTGTTTTATGCTCTTCTATTTTATTTTTTTTGTTGTTTGTTTGAGTCTGTTGGGCTTTGTTCCTTTTGGCTTGTTATGGCTTGGTATGTGGTGTTGGCCAAGTCTTTTGGTTTTATGCTTTGTAGGTAGTGGTCTAACTTTTGTCTTTCCGGTGTATTTCTTTTATGGTTTATAAATTTGCCTGGTTTCCTTTAAAAAAACACCAAATGGACCCATTCTACCTCAGTTAGTCATATTAACGTCAAGCTAAGTCTCCTCAATGGGTCCATGAAGATGATGATTTCGTATGGTTTTTGCTGATGTGTATTATCTTGTCCTCTTCATTTCGTCTTGCTTGGTGTGTTAATCCGATTGGTTCTTGGTTTTGCTTCAAACGGAGGTTTGGTCTCGATTTAGGGTTTGGCGACATTAGGGCTTCGTCTCTTTGATAATCCTTGTGCGATCTGGTTCTTGAGCATCGTTTGGCTTCATCGTTCTATTTTATTTCTTTTCAACGCCAATTTGGATCAAGGATTAGGGTTTTGGCGGCATTATCATTGAGGTTCGTTTTTGGTTTTTCTCCTTTTCGTTTGTCTTTGTGCGACCTGTTTGTGTTTTGGTTTATTCGTTCCCCTTTGTTTGGCTTGCTTACGGTAATCGCGGCTAGGGTTGGCCGTTTTGTGGGTTACTCACGGCTAGGGTTTTGCATGCTCTAGGGTTTTCTTCTTTATTCACGGCTAGGGTTTTTCATGCGCTAGAGTTTATTCTTTATTCTTGTCGTGGGCTGTTTTGTTTTTGCTTGTTATCCTTTTTTAAGAGTTTTGAGCCGTAAGTGCTGCTGCTGTCTTTTTTGCTTTGGTCGATTGTTTTCAATTGGTTTTTTTGGGTTTCCTTCGAGTTTTGGTGTGGGTTGGCTGTGTGTATTATCTAGTTTACTTTTCCTGTGTCAAGTGTTTATGTGGTCTTTGTCTCCTCTGTTGAGTTTCTTGATAGAATATTCAGCACCTTCCTGTAAGGTCTTCGTTTATTTTTTTGAGAAAGCTCGACGAGGGATTCAGCACCACGGCTTCTTGACTAGGGATATAGGTATTGTCTGCGATTTGGTCAAGATGATTGATTTTGCGGATGTGATTTTGGAAGATCTTTCATCCCAGGGTTTCGCCGATGTAATCCTGGATGAGACGGTTCCTTGTGCTTTGCATGGAACTCCTTTGCATGGGGGTGTTAAGAAGACGGTTGGGGACAATGTTGGACCCAATAAACGGGTCTCGGTATGGGAACGCCTCTCTCCTGCAGTTTTGGGTGAGCCGCGCATGCAACCTCAAAAGTCTTTTGCTGAAATTGTGGGAGGTACTTCAAAGCAAGAGCTAACATATTTTCCGATTGAGAAGAGAGTGAAACCGCGGATTCATTTTCCTTTGGAAGCTACAAGAGGTATGGCTAAATCTTTCCAGTCGGTTCTTTACGGGTATTTTTTGGGACCACGCCTTCCTTTTCCCATTGTCCTTCGTGCGGTTCAAAATGCATGGCGAAAGTTTGGTCTCATAGATGCTATGGTTAATGATCTTGGCTATTTCTTTTTTCGGTTTAATGATGATGGTGGTTGCAATCAAGTGGTTGAGTCGTCTCCCCTCATGATTAGAGGGAGRCYGCTATTTGTCTCAACATGGGACCCCTCAAAGGGACTTCAKAAACCCGAGCAYAMCTCATRTCCGTTATGGATTAAGTTCTTTAACATCCCTCYTGTTGCGTTCAATAGAGAGGGTATTAGCCGTATTGCAAGTGCAATTGGAATTCCTTTGCGTTTGGATGCTTGCACTGCTAGCACTTGTGATAAAGCTTGGGGACGTACTAATTTTGCTAAAGTTTTGGTGGATGTTTGGGCCGTGGGTGAGATACAGAGACAAATTGAAGTTGTAATTCCGAGGCTTTCGGGTAATGGTGAGGATGTGATAAAAGTGGTTTTGGAATATGATTGGGTTCCACCCCAATGTTCAAAGTGCAACGTTTTTGGACATCGTACGTCGTCTTGCATGAAAGGAGAAATAAAAAAGCCAAAGGATAATGTAATGTCGTCGAATAATGAAGGTTTTAAAGAACCTAGAAGAAAACATTGGAAGCCGAAGACTAATTCAGAACCTCGTACTGACGATCAGGCAACTACTTCAGGTGCGGCGTCTATAACTCATGATACGATAGTTGGTGTTGGCATGATAAAGCAGGTTAATGAGGTATCGCATGTCTCGGGAGGTTCTAAAAAGGACACGGACGTTGTTAAGCCTGCAGTTTCTACAGTCTTAGTTGGGGAAGGTGTGGAACATGTGGAAAGTCAATATTGTACGGTGGATGCTGGGAGAACGCCAAAAGGAAGAGATGATTTTTCAAATGTCACAATTCTATCCAAGGGGGGTCCGGAGCTTGTCAAAGCGGTGGTCCATGCTTTCAAACCGAGACGAGGCGCTGTAAATTCCACGTCTCTTAGTAATCGGTTTTCCTCCGTACCCTTTGACGACTCTAGTGATGATGATGATATGGAGATAATTGATACTGAGGGGCATACTATGGAACAAAGTGGAGGGGAGATTCTCACATCAACTTCTCAATGATAAAGTTCGCCGCGTGGAATATTAGGGGTCTAAATGCCCTAATAAAGCAAAAAGAGGTACGTGATCTTATTCATGTAAAGCGTCTTTCTTTATGTTGCATCATTGAATCTAAAGTTGTATATAGTCATATGGGGGATGTATGTGGTAGAGTGTTTGGTAATTGAAGTTGGATCACAAATGGGTTAATGTGTGATCAAGGCACTCGTCTTATTATCGCTTGGGATCCGTCTGTCTTGTCCTTGATAATGATTGAGCAGCACTTACAATATGTGCATTGTGAAATTCGGATTATTGGTCACCTTGAGCCCATTTTTATTACCTTTGTTTATGGGTGTAATACGGGAGTGGAAAGTCGGGACCTTTGGAGGGATATTGGTAAATTCAATGCTTTTGTTCAAAGGAAAGGATGGGTTGCGATGGGTGATTTCAACTCAATGCTTTTTCCTCATGATGGATTGGGTGGTTCTTCTAGACGTAACTCAGATATGGAGGAGTTTCATCTTTGTCTGGAAGAGGTAGAACTTTTTGATATCACGTATCAGGGGTGCCAATTTACATCGACGCAGAAACCTTCTGGGGGTGATGGTGTAATGCGTAAATTAGATCGTATTTTGGGAAATTCTGCTTTCATTGCTAGATTTGGGGACGCCTCGGTTTTCTTTGAACCAAGGGGGATCTCAGATCATTCTCCGGGAATTCTTTCTTTCAAAGTTGGCAGGCGTCTTCATCAACGTGGTTTCAAATTTAATAATTTTGTGACCTCTCATGTGGATTTCCTTAAGTCTGTGGAGGGGGTGTGGATGAAGCCTCAGAGAGGTTCATATATGAAGAGAGTGCTTCGGAAAATGCAAGAGATGAAAGGGGTTTTTCGTCGGATCCGAAATTCTTATGGGTGTTTGGATAAAAAGGTGGCTCTGTTAAAGACGGAACTTGATGTTGCTCAATTGGCTTGTGATCTAGACCCGTTTAATGATTTGCTGTAAGAGGACATTGCTCACCTCTTGCTAGCATATCAAAAAGCTAGAAATGATCAAGTGGAAATGGTTCGACAAAAAGCAAAGATTTCTTGGCTTAATGAAGGGGATGGAAACTCAAAGTTCTTCTTTCATGCTATGAAAGAGAAGCGTAATAGGAGCCATATTGCTACTATTAGGGATTCTTTTGGTACTGTTTTTGAATATCACGATGTTCCAAAAGCATTTGTTAATCATTTTGAAGGTATTCTGGGTACTTCTAATCTGTTAGTCCGTCCTGCTATGGTGGATTGTTCTTTTGTTCACTCTTTATCGTTATCGGAATCTCTGCATTTAATCAGGCCAATTACGGATATGGAAATACAGGCTGCTCTGTTCGATATTGGGAAGGACAAGGCTCTTGGCCCTGATGGGTTCTCGTCAAAGTTCTTTAAAGCGGCTTGGAATGTGGTAGGTAGGGATGTCCTTATTGCGGTACATAATTTCTTCTACTCTGGAAAGTTAGAGTACCAGTTGAATCATACTTTACTTTGCCTAGTTCCGAAGGTTCCAAATGCTTCTTGTGTTACTGATTATCGTCCCATTGCCTGTTGTAATGTTTTGCTGAAATGTATCAGTAAAATTATTGCTGATCGGATGAAAGGCTCATTGGATGTTCTTATTAGCAAGGCTCAATCTGAGTTCATCCCTGGACGACAGATAACTGATAGTATTTTAATGGCACATGAGCTTGTAGCTAGTTATCAAAAACCTCTGGGGGAGCCAAAGTGTGCGTTTAAGATTGATATTCTGAAAGCTTATGATACAGTTGACTGACAGTTTTTCCTAGAGATGCTTAAGGGGATGGGATTTCATCCAGTTATGCTTAACTGGATAAAGTCTCTAATCACTTCGCCTACCTTCTCTATTTGTGTTAATGGACAGCCGGAGGGTTTTTTTCATGGTAAGCGGGTCTTAGACAAGGGGATCCATTATCTCCTTACTTGTTCACAGTGGTTATGGAAGGTTTATCGATGCTTCTAACAAAATGTATTGAGGAGGAGGTTAATTTTGCGTACCATCAAGGATGTGTTGAGATAAAGTTGCCCATTTATGTTTTACGGACGATCTGTTTATCTTTTCTAGGGGGATGCTACCTCAGTTGAAGTGATCAAAAGAGCTCTCCAATTGTTTGAGGAACGTTCGGGTTTGTCACCGAGTCTCGAAAAAAGTGAAGTGTTCTTCGGTAATGTGGGGTTGGATGTTCAAAATCTTATTCGCAATAGCTTACCTTTTCGTCCGGGGGTGTTTCCTATTCGCTACCTTGGAGTTCCTCTCTTTCCAGTTCGATTGAAGGTACGTGATTTCAACCCTCTTGTGCTTAAACTAAAATCTCGATTATTGAACTGGAAAAACAAATTTCTTTCTTATGGGGGAAGACGACAGCTCATCATTTCTGTTCTTCACTCTATGCAAACCTATTGGATGTCGGTATTTCTAGTACCGGCAACCACTATCCATGAAATTGAACAGCTGTTCCGTAATTTTTTATGGAATAAAGCGGAGGGTGAGCTGAGAAAATGTCGAGTTTCTTGGGATAGGGTCTGCTTACCTATACAAAATGGTGGTCTTGGTATGAAAAGACTAGCGATTTGGAATCGGTGCTTACTTTTYAAACATATTTGGGATATTCTGACTCGAAGAAATACCATGTGGGTCTCTTGGATTCAGTCTCATTGTATTCGGGGCAGAAATTTTTGGATAATAAAGAAGAGGAATGAATTGTCGTGGCTTCTTCGGAACCTTTTAGAGTTAAGACCTCGTTGCAGACGGTTTTTTATCTACAATGTGGGAAATGGTTTATCTACGCATGCCTGGGAATACACGTGGAGTGAATTTGGTCCCCTTATTCAATTGCTGTCTTACAGATTCATAAATGGTCATGGCTTTCATAATAACTCTACGGTTTATGATCTAATGTAACGGTTTGGCACTAATTGGCCGGTGGAATGGATACAACAATATCCCCAGCTGTAAAGCATTATGATACCTTCTCCCAGTCAAATTGAGGATACAGTCAGATGGCTTGATGCTAAACATTCTCGGGAAAATTTTGAGGTTAAAGTGGCATGGCAAACATTACAAGAAGTGGGGCCAATTGTGCATTGGTACAAGGTGGTATGGAATAAAGCATACATACCTAAACATGCTCTTTGCATGTGGATGGCTTGTCAGAATAAATTACCAACCCAAGATCGCATCAGTCAGTGGAAGCATAAACCTCCGGATTTGAAATGTGTGTTCTGTAAATTAGTGATTGAAACGCACAATCAGTTATTTTTTGAATGCAACTACTCGAGTAGTATTTGGGAGGTTATTAAAAGGAAGTTGGGTTAAAGAATTGTTTGAATAAATGGGAGGATATTCTAAACAGGGGTTTATCACAAAGGTGGAAATCATGGTCTGCGGTTCAAAAACTTGGTATATCGGCTACGGTATACCATATATGGAGGGAAAGGAACAGAAAGTTCTTTGACAATTACAACCATGCTGGAGACAAAGTTGTGGCGGTGATCAAGATGCAGATCCTTCAACGAATGGCGTGGAAGGCAAGAAAGAATCCCACAAGAATCAATGACGTGTGCTAATGTGGATGATGAAGGTTTTCGGTTCTGGAAGATGTTAGTGATTTGCGCCTTTTATTTTTTGGCTAGCTTTTTTATGATTTGGCGTATTTCTCTTTGTCTTTTTTGGGTTCTTATGGCTTGGTTTGTGAGCCAAAGTTGCCGTAGCTTTTCTTGCTGATTTGCTCTTTGAGGGTTTCGTTTTTTCTTGTTCTTTATAAAATTGCCTGGGGAAATTCCCCTCTCAGTAGACTAACTATGACCCATTTAGTGTCATTTTGACCCAATTGAACTTCTTAAGGAGAAATAGGCCCATTATATCCACTAACACCAAATGGACCCTTTAACGACCATTAATACCCATTCTACCTCAATCACCTTTATTAATGTCTGATTAGACTAATAAGACCCATTTAGTACCATTATAACTCAATTAGAATCAAATTGGAGAAATAAGCCCATTATACCCATTATACCTTGTAACAACCCACAATTTTTATATACAGATAATCCATATGATATTACTCATATCATAAAATGTAATATTGATTACAAAAATACGTACTAACAAAAACTTTCTTCAATACATTTGAGAACAACTAAATTTCCTCTATTTTTAAACTTTTCCCTTGCCTTTATCCTGCGAGGTATGTTGACCTGCAAAACCAGTTAGTCCAACAACTGAGCGTTAGACCCAAAAGGTCTAGTGAGTGTACACATGTCATACAAATAGCTTACTTTCCAAACTAGCATTTTAGAATCAAACCTGTACATATACAACATTTTAACTATAATTTGTTATAGAATCTTTTCCTCTCGTAGTTACACCGCCATTTCATCTCTCTCGCGATTACACCACCATTTCATCTCTTTCGCGGTTACACCGCCATTTCATCTCAATCAATATTGGACTTGGCATCAACCGGATATGATATCCCAACAGCAAACCGGAGATGCAATCCGAACAATATTGTCCAGATATCTAATCCGAACAATGCTTTGATGTTTTAAGCGGTTTAGGTTTACCTCGGTTAACTCTTGTGCGATATAAGGAGATATCTGGTTGCCTCTTGAGCGGTTTAAGGCAAATTCGGTCAACCCTTGACCGGTTTATGATGTAAACCGGATGTCACTTGATCGGTTTAAGGAAGACATTTCGAGTAACTTTGAACGGTTTAGAGTGAACCTCGGTCAATACTTAGGAGATTTAGGACTAATCCGATTGCCACTCAAACGATTTAGAATAATCCCCGGACACCTCTTATCTAGTTTAAGGATAATCCGTATATTATGATATGTAATTCATTGTAAACCAGTTATAATAGCAATTGAATTGAATATAAACAATCTGATACTCCAAAGCATTTTAACACTCACCTTAAACAAGAATCCTGATTCTGAATTCTCTTCTTCTTTTCTGCCAATCCGTATGATTCACAAAGGAAAAGTTTCAATTATAGCAAGTGTGTAAACTTTTTCATCTAGACCAAAATTTCTATATATAGTAATAAGGGAATAAGGTGGACGGTGTCTCCAGCCGACTCCCCCTCCTTTTAAAATTTCTATATATAATAACAAGTGTGTTAGATTTCTTTTTTGGTGCATTTCTCTTTGTTTATTTTGGCTTCTTATGGCTTGGTTTGTGAGTCAAAGTTGTCGTAGCTTTTCTTGCTGATTTGTACTTTGTTTGTTTGTTTTTATTTGTCTTTATAAAATTGCCTGGGGAGTTTTCCCCTTTCAGTATACATACCTCATCACCTTCACACACTTCACACATTCCTAACACACACATATATATAAATATATGTTCAAAAATCTTAAATGTAAAACTCGTTCTCCAATATTACAATATTCCCTCCTTAAAAGAATTCCGTCCTGGAATTCCTTTTAAGCAAAAAGATAGGGATACTTCATCCACATCTCTGATTCTGATTCCCAGGTGGCGTCTGGTCCTTTATGATATCGCCACTGAATCTTTACTAACCCAACTTCTTTATTTCATAGTTTCTTCACTTTGTAGTCAGTAATCTGTTTAGGGGTTTTTTCAAAGCATAACTTTTCATCCACCTTAATATCAGGTAACGGTACTGCCACATCCGGGATTATTAGACACTTCCTTAAATTTGACACATGAAACGTGTCATGGATTCCGTTTTCAAATGCACAAAGTTGGTGAGTTCACGGGTTTTCAATTGCACAAAATATTTATCATGCATAAAACGCAACTTGCAAACTATTACATAACATGCTCATTATAAATGTAAATTTTCATCGATGCTGAAAAACTTGAGACGCTACAAAGCCTTACCTGACCAATGTGCCACATTAATTCACGAACTACCATAAGTGGCCCGTTCACTCACTTAGGTACCACGGTTCGTATTAGTACTACTTCAGCGGTGGCCCTTTCGCACACATGAGTAGACTATTTAAAACTTAGGTAATGTGCACCCTTTTTCTGGGTGGGACGGTCAACACAATAGCGGTTATCCACAATTACCACGGCCCGAGGATATGACCGAGTTAACTAGTAGCGTGTCCGGACCGGGACTTTTTGCAATATCCTCTCAAGCACATCAATTTATCATTTATAAGTAGTGCATTATAATTCAAATCTTTCATGATTCTCACAACATTTGACTAAGCAGTTCCTTAGTCCGTTAGTTTTACAACTAAAACAACATAGTTTGCATTCTTTCATGCTTTTTCCCCCAGTTAAAAGAAATAACTAAAGCAGTAAAAATGGGGCCGTGAAAACTCACAAGTTTGAAGGAGAATATCCAGGATTTTGGTGAAGCTTAGAGCACCAACGTCCGCACTAATGTCCTAATCACCCGAAAATCCAATAGTTAGATCACCCTTCGGGTCACGATATAGATAACTTAAGATTATATCTTATGTAATGCCAATAAACCTTTATGGGTTAACATTGTTACCAAAAAGAAATAATCCAATATTTAAAATAAAGAGGGTTTTTGCACAAAAAGTTGTTATTTGGACATATATACAGACTCTGTTCCTGGACTCTTGGTTTCACCAATCATTGTCAAGGGAACCTTCCAAAAATCATTTTACTTTTAATCTTTTTAAAACTACAACAGTCACTGTTGTTAAATTTCTTTTGTCTAACAGCATCATTATTGCTCCTAAAAATTTCATATTAAACATTTTAAATACCCAAAATTCACATTTTTGAGTGAAACCGAAACAGTAACAACAACTAATCCAAAACACATTTCAAGATAAGTTAAATAGTTTGGGGTTGATTTTGAAGAATACGGTTGACAGGGTTGTTAGAAACAACCTGTCAGTTTCAAAATGTCATTTTATTGATTAAATACTACATGCAATGTGATTTTACCCCATTTTCTTGAGTTCTAAGTTTATAGATCATAGATTATCAACATTTAGATAACATTTTCATGTATTTGATGAATAATCTTCCATCTTAGATTTTCCAGAATATTTGAGCTCGAAAAGAAGGAAGAAATGTGAAAGTGACGACAAATAATGTTGAAAAAGATACATAGACAATAAAACTAATCTATTACCTTTTTGCTTGCTTTTTCTTGAAGACTTGAATGTTCTTCAAGATTTATGGAGCCTAAGAAGATTTTGATAAATAGGTTCAGCTGGAGGAAGATGAAAGGTTTAGAGAGAGAGAGAGAGAGTAAAAACGAAATGTCATGGTGAAACGAATGATTTCAAAAGAGTTGGGGTTTTTATATGATGGTAGAGGGGCCGGCCCATACAAGGCCCAACCACCATATTTTTCTTTTTCTTTTCTTATACAAACTCAGCCCAAATAAGTATAACTTTAAATATAGTTTATCAACACCAGAAAAATTATTCATTATTAAGTCAAAATTCCAAATTTTTGTAAGAAAAATAAAATTATTTGCACATACAATTAAAATTTTATATTTTTAAATTTTAAATTTATAATATCGATTTTATTCATTTAATTTTTTTTAATATATTTGACATTACATAAGTTACTTTATCAGTTACCTGTCGTGACAGGGTTTTTTGAGCTACAAATTTGGGAGCTAAGTCGATTGATTTTATAATTAACATGACTAATTGTAACACCCCCACACCATACATTGCATGTAACATATATTTCATACAAAAGAAACACATAATATTATCCCATTCAGGTCCCTTAGTACAAGAATCTAATATGACCAAATACAAGGTCTAAAAATACTAATACATCACTTGTACTAGTAAATCAAAACTATACATCAAAGCAAATCTTCAAGTAGAAATGCATATAGGAAAATATTAAATTTTCCCCTTTCCCTTACTGTCCGTACCTCCTACAACACAGTTAAAATCATAAAACGAGGGTTAGACCGAAAGGTCTAGTGAGATACCCAATTTATGTCATTGCAGGGTGAAAATCACCAAAATCTTTATGGAAAACAACATTTCATATATATAACAAATATATGAATAAATAAGAATATAATACCAGATCTTTTCCACACTTCAAACAAAGTGTTTAGCTATATAAATCCCATACCTCATAACCAATCAGGTTTCACATAATGCCACTTTTAAACCTCTCCTTTATATGCCACCCTTATCCCATGGTACACCTCTCCTTTATATGCCACCCTTATTTCTTCATCAAAACTTTTCATAAAACAATTCCAAACAGACCACAGCCAATGGAATTAATATTTATTAATCCAAAATCATTTATATTAAATCTTCATTTTATGATAAAATCACAATTTCACAAGGCACAACTCAAATCCAGTCAACTTAACTTAGCCGGATTTCATCTCCGGTCAACAATCCGGATAACACATCGCATAAGCTTTGTCCTGTTAACACTTAGAATTAAATCAACCTTTGTTCGGATAACAAGTCCGGACAACACACTGCATAAAGCTTGATCGATTTATCACTTGGAATCAAAATCAACATCTTTGTCTGGATATCAAGTCCGGACAATAACTCGCTCAATACTTGACCGATTAAAAATAATCCGGCCATCATTTGGTCGTATTCCTACTTCTCAGTTCAAAAAGATAACTATTCTTACCAATCATAACCCGCTCAACGTTTGATCAGTTTAAAACAATCCGGACAATACATTGTTTAACCTTTGTCCGATTTAAAAAAATCTGGACAATACATCGTTTAACTTTTGTCCGATTTAAAGCAATCCGGACAAACCTTGTCCGGTTTAATACCCGGATAAAACACTTGAGCAAAAGATTGATTTCTTTCCAAAAATAAACAAGATTCATATAAAACCAGTAATAATTTTATGCAAAAGAGTTTAGAAATTACTCACCATAACAAGCTTTTGAAATCAATCACTTGAAATCAACTTAAATCTCCAGACAAGATATCCGGTCAATTTCTCTTCTCTTTTTAATCGCACAACAAGAAACTTAAAAGTAAGAAGAGAAAATATGGAGGCTCAACCTCCCTTTTATGTTTTCCAACAATAGGAAAGGCGGCTAACACAACCCCTTTTTCTCACAAAAACCGTTATGCATGCATGCATACACTTTGCACATATATATATATATAAATATATATATATATATATATATATATATATACCATGCATACATATAAATACATAACATATGCATTTCATATTATGCGCATTTTCACATCCCAGCATGATCAAACGTAATAAATTATCATGCTATCACGTAATCATTTAATCAGATAATCACATATTATTTACCTCGGGTGATAACTAAGATCAAGTTATCACATTATCCACCGCTTAAAAGAATTCCGTCCCGGAATTCCTTTAATTAAAAAGCCATGGGTATTCTGATTTCATCTTTGATTCCAATTCCCATGTTGCTTCCGGTCCTTTGTGAAACTTCCACCGAATCTTTACCAGACTTATTTCTTTGTTTCTCAACAACCTGATCTTTCGGTCAATAACATCTTCCGGTGTTTCTACAAAATTCAACTTATTGTCTAATTGAATCTCTGGCAACGGTATAGCTAGATTCAGATCAACCAAACATTTCCGCAGATTCGACACATGAAAAGTGTTGTGAATCAGACTCAGCTYTTCTGGCAGCTCTAACTGATATGCTACTGGCCCAATTCGCTTACATATTCTAAACGGCCCTACATACCTTGGACTGAGCTTCCCTTTCTTTCCAAATCTGATGACACCCTTCCATGGCAAAACTTTTAACATCACAAAATCACCTATACCAAACTCAATTGGCTTTCGACGATTATCTACATAACTTTTCTGGCGATCTTGTGTTGTTTTGATTCTTTCACGAATCTGTTCAATCTTTTCAGAAGTTTCTTGGACAATTTCAGGACCTATCAGTTGTTTTTCACCCACGTTCATACAATACTTCATACGGTGCCGCTTGGATACTGGAGTGGTAACTATTGTTATATGCAAACTCTATTAATGGCAAGTGATCTTCCCACGATCTCCCAAAATCAATAATACAACTTCTCAACATATCTTCGAGAGTCTGAATAGTTCTTTCACTCTGCCCATCAGTCTGCGGATGATAAGCTGTACTTAATCGGATTTCAGACCCCAAAGCTTTCTGTAATCCTTCCCAGAACTTTGAAGTAAACCGACTATCTCTATCAGAGATAATAGACAAAGGAACACCGTGTCTGGTAACAATTTCTTTGATGTAAATCTATGCTAGCTTTTCTAAAGAGTATTTCTCTCTTATTGGTAGAAAATGTGCAGATTTGGACAAACGATCCATAATTACCCAAATCGCATCATACCCCTTTGGAGTTCGTGGTAATTTCATAACAAAATCCATGGTAATGTGATCCAATTTCCATACAGGTATTTCTAAGGATTGAAGACTTTCGTACGGCTTCTAATGTTCAATCTTGACCTGTAAACATGTCAGACACTGTTCCACATATCGAGCTATATCTCTTTTCAATCCTGGCCACCAATAAAAAGGTTTTAAATCTCTATACATCTTATTGGTGCCTGGATGGATAGAGTATCGGGATTTATGACTTTCATTTAATATCATATTTTGGATATTTCCAAAATATGGTACCCAAACTCGTCTTTGAAAACACATTAACCCTTCATTATTCTGTTCCAAGATTGAGATCATCTTTCCCAACCTTTATGATTTGATAAGATCTTCTTTCATAGCTTCCTTTTGACATCTCAGAACTTCTTTATGAATATCAGGGACTAAACTTATTCTCTTTGCCACCGTTTTAATTGTCCCGCTCCTTTCATTTCTACTTAAAGCGTCAGCTACCACATTGGCTTTTCTTGGGTGGTAAAGGATTTCACAGTCATAATCATTAACAAGTTCAATCCATCGACGCTGTCGCATATTTAAATCTTTCTGGCTGAATAAATGCTGTAGACTCTTGTGATATGTGTAAATCTGGCACTTTGTTCCCAAAAGATAATGTCTCCATATTTTCAAAGCAAATACCACATCAGCTAATTCCAAGTCATGAGTTGGATACTGCTTCTCGTGATCTTTCAATTATCTTGACGCATACAAAATTACTTTTCCTCTTTGCATCAGTACGCATCCTAATCCTAACTTTGAAGCATCGCTGTATACCACAAAGTCTTCGGATCCATCTGGTAAAGTTAACACCAGCGCACTACAGAGGTGATCCTTTAGTAGTTGGAAAGCTTCTTGTTGTTCTTTTTTCCACTGAAACTTGACATTCTTTCGAGTCAATTTGGTTAATGGAACGGCTATTTTAGAAAAGTCCTGAATGAACTTACGTAGTAACCTACCAAACCCAAAAAGCTACGGACTTCAGAAGGATTTTTCGAAGCTTCCCATCTTGCAACTGCTTCTATTTTTACTGGATCTACTTGTACTCCGGCTTCTGAAATAACATGACCCAAGAATTGAACTTCTCTTATCCAAAACTCACACGTGGACAATTTAGCATACAACTTTTCTCTTTTCAACAATTCCAATATCAGACGAAGATGTTTTGCATGTTCTTCTTCAGTCTTAGAGTATATAAGAATATCATCGATAAATACAATAACGAATTTATCAAGATATTCCTTACATACCCTATTCATCAAATCCATAAAGGTTGCGGGAGCATTAGTTAGACCGAATGGCATAACTAAGAATTCGTGATGCCCGTACCTTGTTCTGAATGTTGTTGTGTCAACATCTTCTTCCTTGACTTTAAGCTGATGATACCCTGATCTTAACTCAATCTTGGAGAAATAACTTGCTCCTACCAATTGGTCGAACAAGTCATCAATCCTCGGTAAAGGATACTTGTTTTTGATTGTTAATTTATTCAATTCACGATAGTCTATACACATTCGCATAGGCCCATCCTTCTTTTTAACGAATAAGACCGGAGCACCCCAAGGTGAAGTGCTAGGCCTAATAAACCCCTTATCAGTTAAATCTTTCAACTGTGCAACCAATTCTTTCAATTTAGATGGAGCTAAACGATATGACGCCTTTGCTACTGGTACATCTCATGGTACTAAATCAATTCGGAACTCAATGACTCTATCTGGTGGTAATCCAGATAAGTCTTCTGGAAAGACTTCTGAATATTCACTAACAATTGGAATCGATTCTTCTTTTCTCTTTTCTTTCTTTAAGTCAATTACATATGCCAAACATCCTTGGCACTTCTTTCGAATACTTTTCTGGGCTTTCATTACTGACAAAATACTAGTATGATGATTCTGACGATCACCATAAATAACAACTGTTCTCTGGTCTGGCAGAATAATTCTGATCATTTTCTGATTACAAACAATGCTAGCCTGATACTTTGCCAACCAGTCCATACCCACTACTACGTCAAATTCTTTCATTGGCATGGGAAATAACCGGATCAGAAGTTCACATTCCTCAATAACTATAATACAGTTATTGAACACACTAGTAACAGTTTCCTGACCATTAGCAGTATCAACTACTAATTTATCATCAAGTAGCACAGAATTCAGACATTCAGTTTGAGCAAACAATGGTGATAACAAACGAAAAGTTTGCACCAGAATCAAATAACACCTTAGCACGTGTTGAATTCAGGCGGAATGTACCTGTTACTACATCTGGTGATGCTTCTGCCTCGTTTTTAGTCATTTGGAAGGATCGTCCTCGCGCCCCACCTTGCCCTCCTCTATTCGCAGTAGGTCTTCCCCGTATACCCGACGCGTTACTCCTCATTGTTAACTGTGGAGTTCTTGACAAAGGACAATTTGGTCGAATATGATCCGAAGAATTGCAATTAAAACATCTTTTGTTAGTTGGGCAATTTCTAGACAGATGACCTGCTTCACCGCACTTATAACATTTCCTTGGGTCCATCTTGCATTCACCCTGATGAACTTGTTGGCATTGTAAACAAACTTTCTCACTAATCTTCTGCTCAGATCTGTTATCATATCTAACAGTTTTCGACCCTCGAAAAGATGAAGGTCCCTCCCATTTTCTTTTCTCCACAACCTTTCCTTCTGATAGTCTATTCTTATTTCGTTCGGTCACCTCAGCCGCATCTACTGTTAATGGAAAGGTATTGGGATTCAGGGCAATAATAAATTCTTTAATTGAGGGTTTCAAACCCCAAATATACCTCTCTATCTTCCTGGATTCAGTCAAAACATAATGTTCAGCAAAGAGTATTCAATGAATCTTTCAGTATACTCCCGAACTGTTCCATTTCCTTGTTCTAATTTCAGGAAATCTTCCTCCATTTGTCTCACTGCTGTTTTAGGACAAAATTGATTCTTGAATCGATCCACGAATTCTATCCAAGACTGAGTCTGTAAAACATCCGTTTTGGTAGACGATTCAACTTCCCACCAAAATAAAGCATTTGATTTTAATACAGAAACAGCAAATCGAACTTTATCTATTTCCCGACACCGAATGGTGTTGAACACAGATTCCATCTCCTTAATCCAACACATAGCTTTTACTGGATCTCTCTCCCCAAAAAAGGTTGGTGGTTTGCATGTCAAAAACATCTTAATATCCCCTTCCTTATTATGGGTGACTGGAACAGAGGGATGATCTTCCACTCTTTCCGTTTCCACCCTAGCCGGTATTCCCATGATAGATGCCAGAGTTTCCCGTAACTTCCCCGTTTCCTCTGCCAACATATCTCTGGTTATATATTCTGGGTGTGGCACCGACCTTTCCTGAACATTCCCAGAGTAGGATTCCTCATGTTCAGAATGTATTTCGGTCCGACCCCTTCCCTGAGATTGAATTCTTCCTCTACCTCGTCCCTTTGGTCTTCCCCGACCTCTATTTCTAGATGTGTTAGTTGGAAGATTAACAGGTGACTCTTCCCTTTCTTCAGACTCTAGACGAGCCGTTCTTTCAGATCTTCTAGTTCGGCTAGACATCTGCAGAATTTAATGTTAATAATCACGTATTCACATTCCCAAATATAATGAAATATTCAAGTTCAGATGTGTATCTGTAAATTTATAATTACACTAGCCAGATGTAATTAAAATTTACCTTACACACTATTCTTTCAACTCATCATACTTATTTCCAATGGTGCTAACTATGTCCGGGACTCTTAACATGCAATAAAACAGTTATATCTAGGTATCATGCTTGTTAAATACCTAAATCTCTTAAACTCAGGCTCTGATACCATTCTATAACACCCCACACCATACATTGCATGTAACACATATTTCATACAAAAAAAAACACATAATATTATCCCATTTAGGTCCCTTAGTACAAGAATCTAATATGACCAAATACAAGGTCCAAAAATTCTAATACATCACTTGTACTAATCAATCAAAACTATACATCAAAGCAAATCTTCAAGTAGAAATGCATATAGGAAAATATTAAATTTTCCCCTTTCCCTTACTGTCCGTACCTCCTACAACACATAGTTAAAATCACAAAACGAGGGTTAGACTGAAAGTTCTAGTGAGATACCCAATTTATGTCATTGCAGGGTGAAAATCACCAAAATCTTTATGGAAAACAACATTTCATATATATAACAAATATATGAATAAATAAGAATATAATACCAGATCTTTTCCACAC
>NW_020200741.1:75410-77026 GCF_001531365.2 Cynara cardunculus var. scolymus
ATGCATGCATGCATACACTTTGCACATATAAATAAATAAATATATATATATATATATATATATACCATGCATACATATAAATACATAACATATGCATTTCATATTATGCGCATTTTTACATCCTAGCATGATCAAACGTAATAAATTATCATGCTATCATGTAATCATTTAATCAGATAATCACATATTATTTACCTCGGGTGATAACTAACATCAAGTTATCACACTAATTCCTAATAAATTAAAGTCGTTCTTTTAAAGGTGCTAACCTGATGCTCCAAAAGTGATGGATGTCTCAGTAGGGGTAGAGGTCGAGGAAGGAGTCAGATTCCAGAAAGAAGTCAGGCTGAGATTCGCCCTGATCAAGGGGAATCTATTTCTGGAAATGCGCACCAAGAACATAGGCAACAACCTGAGTTTATAACAAGAGATGTATTGGTAGAAGAAATGGGAAAACTAAGGGACACTTTGATATCCATTATGGGACTATCAGCTAGAGTAGAAATCGAGCGAGTTGGAATTAATCCTCTAGCTCCTTCAGCAGGCATCAATAATCGGGGAGGGGATATAAAGATGTTTTTTTTTAAAGGAAACCATGCAAATTTATAAACCAAACGAAGAATAGCGAACAGACAAAGTTTGACCACTACCTGCAAGGTATGAAACCCAAAAACTTGGCCAACACCCYATACCAAGCCACAACAAGCCAAAAGGAACAAAGCCCAACAGACTCAAACAAGCAACAAAAAATAAAATAGAGGAGCAAAAAACGCAAAGAAGCCCCCCAAACCTAGAAACGATCCACCATATCAACCAGCACTTTTCACAGACCGCGTCGTCAACCAATCCGCACGAATTGAAATGCTCCACCATATCAACCAGCAATAATTTGAGCATAGATACTGTAAATATAACCTTATCTTCTTCAGAACACCTACTAGTGTTAAATACCGACTCAATTTCTTTTATCCAGCACATTGCTTTTACTGGATCTCTTTCTCATATGTAAACCTCCGACCTTTTCATGAGAAAGAGATCCAGTAAAAGCAATGTACTGGATAAAAGAAATTGAGTCGGTATTTAACACTAGTAGGTGTTCTGAAGAAGATAAGGTTAGATTTACAGTATCTATGCTCAAATTTAATGCCTTATATTAGTGGGATGTGGAGTCCTCGGCACAACCGAATATACTACAAACAATGTCTTGGGAAGAATTTGTAAGTAAATTCAAAACATAATTCTGTCCTACGACTGCAGTAAGACAGGTGGAAGAAGATTTTCTTAAGCTGGAACAAGGGAATAGATCTGTACGGGATTATACTGTTATAACCCGGTTTCAGACAATCTGGGTTAAGGTAAAATTATACGTTATAACCCGGTTTCAGACAATCTGGGTTAAGGTAAAATTATACGTGATTAATATTTGAATATCTAATGGTATGCATGATAAAATAATATACATGGATGATATATGTGCACGTACATGATGAACGTAAGAGGATGAATGCATATGTTATGTTATGTATGTGTATACATGTGATAAATTGCATACCTTAGTAGATAAGGTGCATGTGTAGTATAATAATATTTAAATGGTATCTTAGTGATGAAGTAAG
>NW_020200741.1:79371-81821 GCF_001531365.2 Cynara cardunculus var. scolymus
AGTGGAGCGGTATATCTGGGGTCTAAAGCCCTCAATTAGAGAATTTGTTATCGCAATGAATCCTGCCACTTTTCCATTGGTAGTAGATGCAGCAGAGATCAYABAAAGAAACAAGAATAGAAGCGAAGAAGGAAAGCAAGTCGAGAAAAAGAAATGGGAGGGGTCCTCGGCAAGTCATCGAGGATCAAAAACTGTCAAATATAATAATAGATCAATGAAAAGACCAATGGAGAGGGCATGTCCCCGGTGTCGACAGTATCACCGTGGAGAATGCAGAGCAGAGCCAATAAAATGTTTTAATTGTGGTGAAATTGGGCATACTTCAATTTCCTGTCGGCTAAATAGAAAATGTTTTCATTGCAATTCACCAAACCATTTCAAAAACAATTGCCCACAGTTGAAAGCTCCACAACTTACCATGGGGAGCAATACATCGATTGGCCGTGGAAGACCGACTATGAGTAGAGGAGGTTCTGGTGGGGTGCGGGGTCGATCTTTTCAAATGACCAAACACGAAGCAGAAACTACACCYGATGTAGTAACAGGTACTTTTCCCGTGAACTCATTACATGCTAAAGTGTTATTTGACTCAGGTGCAAACTTCTCATTTGTATCCCCATCATTTGCCTTATATGCTCGTATGAATTATGTGAACTTGACGAAAAGTTAGTAGTTGATATTGCTAACGGTCAAGTTTCTGTGAATTGTGTTTAAAAACTGCATTATCATGATTGAGGGTTGCAAGCTACCCATCAGATTGTTTCCCATGCCTATAAAAGATTTTGATGTAGTAGTGGGAATGGATTGGTTGGCCGAGAATCAGGCTAGAATTGTTTGTAATAAGAAGATGATTAGAATAATATTGCCAGACAGAGGGACAATGGTTATTTATGGTGATCATCAGAATCATCACCCCAGTCTGTTATCAGTTATGAAAGCCAGAAAATGTATCCAAAAGAAATGCCAAGGATTTTTAGCCTACGTAATCAATGCCAAGAAAGAAAAGAGTAAGCAAGAATTAATTCCGGTTGTCAGTGATTATCCTGAAATCTTTCCAGAAGAATTGTCAGGATTACCTCCAGATAGAGTTATAAAATTTGGGATTGATTTAATACCTGGAGCAGCACCTGTAGCGAAAGCACCGTACAGATTAGCTCCATCATAATTAAAAGAACTGGGTACACAATTGAAGGATTTGTCGGACAAGGGATTTATCAGGCCGAGTACTTCACCATGGGGAGCTCCATTTTGTTTCTGAAAAAGAAAGATGGTACTATGCGTATGTCTATTGATTATCGGGAGCTGAACAAACTGACCATAAAGAACAAATATCCATTGCCCAGGATTGATGATTTGTTTGATCAATTGGTGGGAGCCAGTTATTTCTCCAAAATTGACTTACGATCAGGTTACCATCAGTTGAAAGTTAAAGAAGATGATATTGCAAAAACGGCATTTCGAACCATGTATGGGCACCATGAATTCCTAGTTATGCCATTCGATTTGACTAACGTACCTGCAGCCTTCATGGATTTAATGAATCGAGTATGTAGAGAATACCTCAATAAATTTATCATTGTATTTATCGATGATATTCTCATATACTCTAAAACTAAAGAAGAGCATGCAAAGCATCTTCGATTAATCCTTGAACTTTTGAAAAGAGAGAAGTTATATGCTAAACTATCAAAGTGTGAATTTTGGTTAAGAGAAGTCCAATTTCTGGGACATATCATATCCGAGGCTGGAGTAAAAGTAGATCCAGAAAAGATTGAAGTCGTTGCAAAATGGGAGGCACCAAAAACACCATCTGAAGTTCAAAGTTTCTTGGGATTGGCAGGTTATTACCGTAAGTTTATCCAAGATTTCTCTAAAATAGTCGTGCCTTTGACAAAATTAACTCGAAAGAATATCAAATTTCAGTGGGAAGAAGAACAGCATAATGCCTTTCAATTATTAAAAGACTATCTTTGCAGTGCTCCGATACTATCCTTACCCAATGGAACTGAAAATTTTGTGGTATACAGTGATGCCTCAAAGTTAGGTTTGAGTTGTGTCTTGATGCAAAAAGGAAAATTAATATCATATGCATCTCGGCAATTAAAAGATCATGAAAAGCAATATCCAACTCACGACATGGAATTGGCGGCTGTGATTTTTGCTCTAAAAATATGGAGGMATTATCTTTTGGGAACAAAGTGCCAAATCTATACTGATCATAAGAGTCTGCAACACTTGTTCAAACAGAAAGAATTAAATATGAGACAGCGTCGATGGATCGAATTTGTTAATGATTATGACTGTGAAAGTAGTCGACGCCTTGAGTCGAAAAGAAAGATGTGGAACTATCAAATCGGTAGCAATGAGAATTAACCTAACTACTGATATTCACCAAGAAATTTTGAACCATCAGAAAGAGGCCATTAAAGATGAACATGTGAAGGTAGAAA
>NW_020200741.1:82102-84191 GCF_001531365.2 Cynara cardunculus var. scolymus
TATCCATTATATCTGACTGAGACAGTCGCTTCACTTCAAAATTCTGGAAAAGCCTGCAAAAAACCTTGGGATCACAGATCAGATTAAGTACGGCTTACCACCCACAAACGGACGGGCAAAGTGAAAGAACCATCCAGACTCTCGAAGACATGTTGAGAACTTGTGTCATCGACTTYSRRGGATCATGGGAGGAACATTTGTCGTTGATAGAGTTTGCTTACAATAATAGTTATCATTCTAGCATCCAAGCGGCACCTTATGAAATCTTGTATGGAAGAAAATRTYRAACGCCGTTATGTTGGAATGAGGTAGGTGAAAAGCAGTTGACAGGTCCCAAAATTGTACAGACAACTTCTGAAAGATTGAGTAAATTCGTGCAAGGATTAAGACTGCCCAAGATCGACAGAAAAGTTATGCCGATAAACGAAGAAAGCCGATTAAATTCAATGTAGGAGATTTTGTGATGTTAAAAGTATCTCCATGGAAGGGTGTTATGAGATTCGGGAAGAAAGGAAAACTTAGTCCACGGTACATTGGACCATTCAGAATCTACAAACGGGTTGGGCCGATAGCCTATCAGTTGAAACTACCAGAGGAACTCAGCCTAATTCATAGTACCTTTCATGTGTCGAATTTACGCAAGTGTTTGGCAGAACCGAGATTAGTGATACCACTTCCCGAGATCAAACTCGATAAAAAGTTGAATTCCACCGAGACCCCAGAGGCAGTAACGGACAAAAAGACCAGGGTACTAAGAAATAAAGAGATCAGTCTAGTCAAGGTACAATGGCATTTTCTTAAGGGTACAGAAGCAACATGGGAATTGGAATCAGATATGAGAACCCGTTATCCATGGCTATTTGAATGAATTCCGGGACAAAATTCTTTTTAAGGGGGGAAGAATGTTATAACCCGGTTTCAGACAATCTGGGATAAGGTAAAATTATACGTGATTAATTTTTGAATATCTAATGGTATGCATGATAAAATAATATACATGGATGATATATGTGCAAAGACATGATGAACGTAAGAGGATGCATGCATATGTTATGTTATGTATGTGTATACATGTGATAAATTGCATACCTTAATAGATAAGGTGCATGTGCAATATAATAATATTTAAATGGTATCTTATTGATGAAGTAAGATGGTATCTTAGTGATGAAGTAAGGTAATGGTATCTTAGTGATGAAGTAAGATGGTATCTTAGTGATGAAGTAAGATGGTATCTTAGTGATGAAGTAAGATGGTATCTTAGTGATGAAGTAAGGTAATGGTATCTTAGTGATGAAGTAAGATGGTATCTTAGTGAGGAAGTAAAGTAATGGTATCTTAGTGAGGAAGTAAAGWAATGGTATCTTAGTGAGGAAGTAAAGTAATGGTATCTTACTGAAAGGGGAGAACTCCCCAGGCAATTTTATTATGCAAGTAAAAGCAATCAAAGAAGGTTACAGATCAGCAAGAAAAACTACGACAACTTTGACTCACAAACCAAGCCATAAGAAGCCAAAATAAACAAAGGGAAATGCACCAAAAAAGAAAAGTAAAACAAGCCAAAAAATAAATGGAGCAAATCACCAAAAACTCCCAGAAATGAAACTCTTCACCAGTCTTCAGATCACGGATCATTGATTCTCGTAAGCTTTTTCCTTGTAATGGTATCTTAGTGAGGAAGCAAAGTAATGGTATCTTATTGAGGAAGTAAAGTAACGGAATCTTAGTGAAGAAGTAAAGTATTGGTATCTTAGTGATGAAGTAAAGTATTAGTATCTTAGATAGGAGTATAAATAGATAGATAAGACAAGATAATCTTATCATTCCCTGTTTTGAAAGAAGATATATTCGTTAGAAAGAAAAGTTGAAGACGGTGAAGGTGTTCTTGAGAAAGAACTAGTAAAGAATCTGTGTTTGCTGTGTGATCTTTTACTACAGAATCTGTTTTAACAAGGTGAGTTTAACTACTGTTTTGATATAAACGTGAGTTTAACTACTGTTTTGATATAACTTGTGAGTTTTTGAACTACGATCTGTTTACAAACCGTGAGTTTATATCTACTGTTGATTTTGTAAGCTTTTGAGTATT
>NW_020200741.1:85106-87386 GCF_001531365.2 Cynara cardunculus var. scolymus
GGGAAAACATGTATTCTATGTATGAAATATGTGTTATATGCAATGTATGGATTTCGGGTTGTTACATATACTGAGAAATTTATTGAGTTTTCTTGTTTTGTGGAACATTATGTTTCTTCAGAGTCTCGAAAGGTGGAAAGATATATTTGGGGATTGAAACCCTCTATCCTGGAATTCGTGATTGCTATGAACCCTGAAACTTTCTCTTTAGCCGTGAATGCTGCCGAAGTTACTGAAAGAAACAAGAATCGACAAGGTGAAGAGAAAATAATTGAGAAAAGAAAGTGGGAGGGGTCTTCAGTCAGTTTTTGAAGACCCAAGTTTATTAAATCAGATAACCGTGCTCCACAGCCGCCACCTATTGGAACCTGTGTGTGGTGTCAGCAAATGCATCAGGGAAATTGTCCATCTGAACCAAAGTGATGCTATCGTTGTGGGGAGGCAGGACATTTGTCAAGGGACTGCACTATACCCAAAAGATGTTTTCAGTGCAATTCACTTGACCATATCCAACCGAATTATCCACAATTAAGAACTCCTCGCTTGACAATGGGAACAAATGCTCCCAGTAATCGTGGAAGACCTAGTGCACCGAGGGGAGGCCAGAGTGGAGCTAAAGGTAGATCGTTCCAAATGACAAACAACGAGGCAGAAGCAACCCCTGATGTGGTAACAAGTACCTTTCTTCTGAATTCTATACGTGTTAAGGTGTTGTTTGATTCTGGTGCAAGTTTTTCATTTGTATCACCATCATTTGCTCAATCTACATGTCTGAATTCTGTGCTACTTGATGACAAATTAGTAGTTGACACTTTTGTAACAACCCCAAATCCATACAATGCATATAACACATATTTCATACATAGAATACATGTTTTCCCTACAAAGGTCCATAATACAAGAGTCTATAACATGAAATACATAACTCAAAAATTCAAAAAAGTACATGCTCTTGTATCCTAGCATCTATGCTCCAAAAACATAGCTAATTAAGATCTTCACACAGCTAAGCACATAGGGAAGTAATTCACATAATGCTCTTTCCCTTATTATCATTACCTGCACACATATTTTTAAAAACACAAAATAAGGGTTAGACATGTATGTCTAGTGAGGTTCCCTTTTTATGTAAGGCAGGATGAAGATCACCAAAACATTAATTTCAAATAATTCATTCCATGTAGAAAAGGCTGAAAATCATATTTTGTCTCAAAAGACTTTTAATCAAAATTAATGACCATAGGTCATATTTTCCCGTAACMATAACATCAATACTATTATTTCTAATAAGAACAACATCTCTGAATCCTCAAATCACCAAGAAGTGAGAACTCCAATCYGTTGTAATCTTAAAAGATATAATAGCAATAGTTATACTATGCACACACAACAACCATCCTTATTACATCCATAATTTCCCCTTTATAGCAACAGCTATCCATCGCACACAACGACCATCCTTATTTCCCCTGAAAATCTTATGAACTATTTCATCCAATGACAGGCTGCAGGCATAACTGTCAGAGTGAACCTCGTTCGTAGTTTTAACCAAAATCTATAGACTATTTCATCCAATGATGGAACAAAGTCATATACGTCAGAGTGAACCTCGTCTATAGTTTTAACCAATCATAATCTCAAAATAGGTTTATATTCAAAACCTTTTGAGCCTTAGAACAATCTGTTCTGCAAATGATTTCTCAAATCATCTAATTCTCTTTAAATCCTCAACACAGGATATCAAATCCAAAACTGCTTTTAAAGCATAGTTTCTGCTTTAATCTTTTCCAAAACAGATTCAAACTTCAGAATCACAAAATATTTCCTTTAAAACTTAAACATAATAGTTTTACCAAAATCTTTTAAGTTTCAAACCATCAACACTCAAAAGCTTACAAAATCAACAGTAGATATAAACTCACGGTTTGTAAATAGATCGTAGTTCAAAAACTCACAAGTTATATCAAAACAGAAGTTAAACTCACCTTGTTATAACAGATTCGGTAGTAAAAGATCACACAACAAATGCAGATTCTTTAAAACACCGATTCTTTCTCAAGAACACCTTCACCGTCTTCAACTTTTCTTTCTAAGAAATATCTCTTCTTTCAAAACAAGAAATGATAAGATAAAATTATCTTGTCTTATCTTTCTATTTATACTCCTTTCTAAGATACCAATACTTTACTTCATCACTAAGATACAATTACTTTAGTTCATCACTAAGATACCATCCTACTTCATCACTAAGATACCATCTTACTTCATCACTAAGATACC
>NW_020200741.1:87641-117014 GCF_001531365.2 Cynara cardunculus var. scolymus
CTTCATCTCTAAGATACCATTACTTTACTTCATCACTAAGATACCATTACTTTACTTCATCTCTAAGATACCATCTAAATATTATTATACTGCACCTGTACCTTACCTATTAAGGTATGTAATTTATCACATATATACACATATATAACATAACATTTGCATGTATCCTCTTACGTTCATCATGTCTTTGCACATATGTCATCCATGTATATTATTTTATCATGCGTACCATTAGATATTCAAATATTAATCACGTTTAATTTTACCTCAACCCAGATTGTCTGAAACAGGGTTATAACAACTGCTAATAGTCATGAATCTATTACTAGAGTATTCAATAATTGTATTATTATTATTGAGGGGTGTGAGTTACCGGTTCAACTGTTCTCTATGCCAATGAAAGAGTTTGATGTAGTGGTGGGTATGGACTGGTTAGCAGAGCATCAGGCCAATATTGTTTGTAATAAGAAGATGATCAGAATTACTCCGCCAGATCAAGGAACAATTATTATTTATGGTGATCATCAGAATCATTATACTAGTCTTTTATCGGTATTAAAAGCCCGAAAGTGTATTCAGAAGGGGTATCAGGGGTGTTTAGCCTATGTTGTTGATACAAAGAAAGAGAAAAGAAAAAAAGAATTGATTCCAATCGTTAATGAATACTCAGAGGTCTTTCCAGAGGATTTGTCTGGATTACCGCCAAATCAAGTCATTGAATTTCGGATTGATCTTATACCTGGGGCACCACTAGTGGCTAAGGCACCGTATAGATTGGCTCCTTCGGAATTGAAAGAGTTGGTTACACAGTTGAAAGATCTGGCTAATAAAGGATTCATCCGACCTAGCACTTCACCTTGGGGTACTCTGGTGTTATTTGTCAAAACGAAAGATGGATCTATGCGAATGTGTATAGACTACAGAGAATTGAATAAGTTGACAATCAAGAACAAGTATCATTTGCCAAGGATTGATGATTTATTTGATCAACTAGTAGGAGCAAGTTATTTCTCCAAAATCGATTTAAGGTCGGGGTGTCATCAGCTTAAAGTCAGGGAGGAAGATGTTGCTACAACAGCTTTTCGAACCAGGTAAGGGCATCATGAATTCTTAGTTATGTCATTCGGCTTAACTAATGCACCCACAGCTTTTATGGATTTGATGAATAGGGTATGTAAGGAATATCTTGATAAATTCATTATTGTATTTATTGATGATATTCTTATATACTCTAAGACCGAAGAAGAGCATGCGGAACATCTTCGTCTGATACTGGAACTGTTGAAAAGAGAAAAGGTGTATGCCAAGTTATCCAAATGTGAATTCTGGTTAAGAGAAGTCCAATTCTTGGGTCATGTTATCTCAGAAGCAGGGGTAAAAGTAGATCCAGTCAAAATCAAAGCAGTTGAAAAATGGGAAAATCCAAAGACTCCTTTTGAAGTCCGAAGCTTTTTGGGACTGGCAGGCTACTATCGTAAGTTCATTCAGGACTTCTCTAAGATAGTCGTGCCATTGACCAAATTGACTAGGAAGAATGTTAAATTTCAGTGGGAAAAAGAACAACAAGAAGCTTTCCAACTGTTGAAGGATCATATCTGTAGTGCGTCGGTGTTAACCCTACCTGATGGATCAGAAAATTTTGTGGTATACAGTGATGCTTCAAAATTGGGATTGGGATGTGTTCTGATGCAAAGAGGAAAGGTGATTTCTTATGCATCAAGACAATTGAAATATCATGAGAAACAGTATCCGACTCGCAATATGGAGTTAGCCGCGGTAGTATTTGCTCTAAAAATTTGGAGGCATTATCTTTTAGGGACAAAGTGCCAAATTTATACAGATCATAAAAGTTTGAAGCATCTATTCAGCCAGAAAGATTTAAATATGCGACAACGTCGGTGGATTGAACTTGTTAATGATTATGATTGTGAGATCCTTTACCACCCAGGGAAAGCCAACGTGGCAGCTGACGCTTTAAGTAGAAAAGAAAGAAGCAGGACTATTAAAATTGTGGCAATGAGAATAAGTTTAGTCCCTGATATCCATAAAAAAATTCTGAGATGTCAGAATGAAGCTATGAAAGAAGATCTTATCAAATCAGAAAGGTTGGGTAAGATGATTTCAACTTTGGAACCAAAAAATGAGAGGATTATGTGTTTTCAAGGGAGAATTTGGGTACCAAGTTTTGGGGATATCCGAAAAGTAATTTTAAATGAAAGCCATAAGTCCCGATACTCTATTCATCCAGGTACCAATAAGATGTACAGGGATTTGAAATATTTTTATTGGTGGCCCGAATTGAAGAAAGATATAGCTAGATATGTGGAATAGTGTTTAACGTGTCTACAGGTTAGGATCAAGCATCAAAAACCATATGGAAGTCTTCAATCTTTGGAGATTCCTGTGTGGAAATGGGATCACATTACAATGGATTTCGTCATGGAGTTACCTCGAACTCCAAAGGGGTATGACGCAATCTGGGTAATTGTTGATCGCCTGTCCAAATCTGCGCATTTTCTACCAATAAGAGAGGGATATTCTTTAGAAAAGTTAGCACAGATTTACATCAAAGAAATTATAACTAGGCACGGTGTTCCACTGTCTATTGTTTCTGATAGAGATAGTCGTTTCACCTCAAAGTTTTGGGAAGGTTTGCAGAAAACTCTGGGGTCTGAAATTCGGTTAAGTGCAGCCTATCATCCGTAACAGACGACCAAAGTGATAGCACAATCCAGACTCTCGAAGATATGTTAAAAAGTTGTATCATTGACTTCGGGGGATCATGGGAAGATGATTTGCCCCAAATAGAATTTGCCTATAATAACAGTTATCATTCCAGCATTCAAGCGGCACCATATGAAGTATTATATGGATGTAAATGTCGAATGTTGTTGTGTTGGAATGAAGTAGGTGAGAAGTAGTTAACGGGCCTTGAGATTGTTCAAGAAACTTTTGAGAAGATTGAACAGATCCGAGAAAAAATCAGAACAGCACAAGATCGCCAGAAAAGTTATACTGATAATCGTCGAAAGCCGATTGAATTTTGTGTAGTTGATTTTGTGATGTTAAAAGTTTCTCCATGGAAAGGTGTCATCAGATTTGGGAAGAAGGGTAAGCTCAGTCCGAGGTATGTTGGGCCATTCAGAATATGCAAACGAATCGGGCCAGTGGCATATCAGTTGGAACTACCAGAAGAGCTTAGTCTGATTCATAATACCTTCCATGTATCGAATTTACGGAAATGTTTAGCTTATCCGAGTTTCGCTGTACCATTACCAGAAGTCAAACTAGACAGTAAATTGAACTTTTTGGAAACACCAGAAGCCGTGATTGACCGAAAAATCAGGGTGTTGAGAAACAAAGAGATCCGTCTGGTTAAGGTTCAGTGGAAGTTTTACAAAGGACAAGAAGCGACTTGGGAGTTGGAATCAGTAATGAGAGCAGATTATCCATGGCTCTTTGATTAAAAGAATTCCGGGACGGAATTCTTTTAAAGGGGTAGATAATGTGATAACCGGGTCTTGGTTATTACCCAAGGTATTTATTATGTGAAGTAATTGTTTATGTGGATACATGCTTACATGAATTAAATATGTGAGTATGTGTATTTTATGCATGAGGATATATGTATGCATAATATGTGTTATATATATATATATGTTATGTATATATATGTATGCATCAATATGCATGTATGTGTACGCATATGTGTGTGTATGTATGTATGAAATAATATATATATATATATATATATGCATGTGGGGGAGGGCCTGGTTGGCCGACTTCCCTAAAAAGGGAAGGTATAAATATGGATTTTGGGTATGAGGTAAGGCTTCTTGCCTCATTTGGAATTCTGGAAAAATTTATAGTGAAGAATTGTCCGGAGATTCAAGTGGAATCAATTTGGTTTTTCTCATCTTCTTCTTCAAAACTGAGTTCGTACTTAAGGTGAGTATTTCTAAAAAGTTTCTTATAAAGCTTTGGTTAATTGTTTAGAAAGAACTACATATAGTTTCTGAAAAGAATTGTGCGATTTAGGCCTTATTTGAATAAAAGGTGACCGGATTATTTTTAAACCGGACACATGTTGTCTGATTTAACTGTAAACCGGATAAGTGTTATGCGATTTAAAAGAGTTAGTGGAATCTTGAAATATGTAAACTGGACAAAGGTTTTGAACGAAGAAGTATGAATACGACCAAGCATTGTGCAGTTTAGTCATAAATTACTCAAGGGTTATGCGGTTTAGTTATAAATCAAACAAGTGTGTTGTCCGGATTAGTATATCGGATAATGGCTTATGTCGACCGGATTTGTAAATCGGCCAAGTGTTGTCCGGATTTGTACATCGGACAAAAAGGGAAGTGTTGTCCGGATTATCTGTCTGGATAACTTGTCCGGATGTTTATTTTATGGTAAAATTGAAAGTATTGGGTCTTCTTGAAAATCTTACAAATTGACAATTATTATTGGGGCTTATTGTGGATTTATAAAAAGGGGTATTTTATATCTTTTTAAATAAAAAGATATGTTCCAACCTAGCGTGGTGACGTAAGTCTGTTTTGGTCTGGAACGGGATTTTTGGGAAATGTTTCTACCAAGCGTGGTGACGTAAGTCTGTTTTGGTATGAAACTATATTTTTGGGAAATCTTCCTACCAAGCATGGTGACGTAAGTCCGTTTTGGTATGGAATTGGATTTTTGGTAAATTGTTTCTACCAAGCGTAGTGACATAAGTCTGTTTTGGTGAGAGACTTGTTTTAAGAGGTAGTTCCCCCAGACGTTGTGACTTTTGTCTGTTTTGGCTTGGAACTGGGAATGGGTACTTTCAGACGTGGTGACTTTTGTCTGATCTGATAAGTAGCCCTGTATTAATGGAAGAGTAAGGGTGGCATATCAAGCAGAAGTGTACTTGGAATAAGAGAGGCATTGTCATATATGAATATTATTATAACTCTTATTATTGTTACTAATTGGATTTAATAACTTTAAGTCATCATTTCTTTGTGATTTGATGAATTAGAGATATTATTCCTATTAGAAGTAACAATTTAGATGTTATTGAGAAGGGGAAAATGGTTTGTCATGAAGGGAAAGTAATGTCTTAAATCTTTCCGTTATTATTTACAAAGGAATGGTTTGATGATTCAAAGAAGCTTTGGTTACAATATTTATTTCATATTGGGAACATTGGACCTTTAAGCAGATGTATTTGAGTTTATCCTTTTATACATGTCATTGAGGACTGCATTATTTCTGAGCCAAGATACTTTATCATATTTTGGTGTTCATCACCCTGCATTTGCAAAGAAGGGATTCACTCACTAGACCTTTTTGGTCTAACCCTCATTTTCTATTTTAAAATTTTGCAATGCAGGAATGGCGGGGTCCAGGGATAATAAGGGGAAAGGGAAAATGTGATTATTTTCCTAACCTGTTATATACTTTTGAAGATCTGCTTAAGATTGCTTATTTTGAAGATACATGTGTTAGTACATGATTTGTTTTGGAATTTTTCATATGTAGATTTTGTACATATAAGAATCCTTGTACTAGTGGGACCTTGTGATGTAAACTATATTTCTATGTAATGAAATATGTGTTATATGCAAATGTGGTATTTGGGGGAAAATATGGATTTAAAGATGCTATGTTGAATGAGAATGGTATCTTCTTTTTCAAGTTTAATGATGTTGGAGGATGTGACCAGGTAATTGAAGCTGGCCCGTTAATGATGAAGGGCATACCTCTTTTTGTCCATCGTTGGGATCCCTCTAAGGGGTTAAGGAAACTGGAACACACTTCTTGTCCTCTGTGGGTAAAAGTGCACAATATTCCGCTTGTCGTTTTTAATAAAGAGGGTGTCAGCTGTATTACCAGTGTCTTGGGAGTTCCGAAATAGATGGATTCATGTACGGCAGCAATGTGTGAAAAGGCTTGGGGACATCCGGATATGCTAAAGTATTGGTTGAGGTTTAGGCTGTTGGGGAACTGAAAACACAAATTGAGGTAGAAATCCCAAACCTCAATGGAGGGGACGCTGAAAGTGTGCAAATACAGGTTGAATATTTGTGGGAGTCGGTACAATGTTCCCATTGCCAAGTTTTTGGTCACAAAATGTCGTCTTGTGCTAAAGCCGCTATCCTGAACAAAGGGAAGCAAGTCGATGGGAGGAAGGATTCAAAAGGATTTATTAGAGTGGAAAAGAAGCAATGGCGTGTCAAATCTGGAGGTAAGCCCAAGCACTCTGTACCACGGCAAGAAAATGTGAATGAGAAGTCTGGACCTCATCTGGCGATCTTGGTTGCAAGCACTTCACGAAGGAAACAGATGGTGGAGCGGAATATTGGTACTATTGATGAAGAACCTTCTGTCCAAACTGGAAATACTATGAAGAACGCCACAAAAGTTTCAGGTACGAATTTTGTTGGTGTAAGTTCTGGGTCTTCTTCTTCCCAGGCTACCCATTCTACCCATGATATGGCTAAATCTACCCCTCTTTTTGCTTTAGTGGTCAAAAACTTCTGTTTGCCCCGGAGGGGTGTTGATAGAGCATGTGGTGGCTTCTAACAGATATGGTGTTCTAGAGAAGTTAGGTGGGGAGAAATCTCAAGTGGAATCTCAAGAGGGTGCGGAAAAAGACCCTGATCTGTGTATTTCGAATGTGGATAGTCGGGACCAAGGGGCAGAACAAATACTTCATCATGTTGAATTTCGCTTCATGGAATGTCCGGGGGCTTAATTCTCTAGTTAAACAAAAAGAGGTGAAAAGTTTTATTCATTGTAACGATTTGTGTTTGTGTGCTATTGCAGAGTCTCACGTTTCTAAGGAATCCCTTGAAAGCGTTTGCTCTAATACTTTTGGTCGGTGGTAATGAATTTCTAATCAAGTGGCGTGTGAGTCTGGAACACGTATAATCCTTGCTTGGGATTTACAAGTTTTAGATGTTATGATTTTGGAGGTTCATAGTCAATTCCTGAACTGCAAAGTATTTTTACGAGGAGGTCAAGATTCTATCTTTTGTTCGTTTGTTTATGGTGCTAATGTATGCAATGTCATACGAGAATTATGGTCGGGGTTGTGAAAATTTAAAGTTTTGATTGGTTCTCAACCTTGGGCTGTAATGGGGGATTTTAATACTACGTTATTTCCCCATGACGGTTTTGGTGGGTCTTCTTGTCGTAATACGGATATGTCTGACTTTTTTGCGTGTGTTGAGGATGTTGAAGTTTTTGATCTGCACTACTCTGGTGTCCATTTCTCATGGAACCAAAAGCCGAATACAAAAGGGGGAATCATGTGTAAACTATATAGGGCTATGGCTAATTCAGAATTTACTTCTAAATTCCATGATGCTAATGTTCAATTCCGTCCTTCGGGTCTTTCAGATCATTCTCCGGTGGTTTTATCATTTAAGGAGGATCACGTAAAATGAGATATGGTTTCAAATTTGACAATTTCTTGGCAGAACACCCGGCCTTTTTGCCGGTTGTTAAGGAGGAATGGTCTAAATATGTTGAGGGAACTTTTATGTTTCGGGTGACTTCTCACCTGAAGGCCCTCAAGAATCCTCTTCGTAAGCTTCGAAATTCCTATGGTAATCGTGGGAAGCGGGTTTCCTTTTTGAAGACTGAATTAGATTGTATACAGCTGGACATGGATAAAGATCTTTCTAATGCAGAGTTGGGGCTTGAACTTGGACATATCCGTATTGCTTATCAAAATGCTTGTTGGGATGAGGAATGTGCCGCCAAGCAACGTGCCAAAGTCAAGTGGTTGAATGAGGGAGACATGAATACCAAATTTTCCATAAGCTGTCACACCCCGCTAAAGCGGAAACACGAGATGTAACAGGCAAGCGAGTCATAGCAACAGTTTATAAATAACATCATACCAAGTTGTTCAAAAACAAAACAAGTTCATCGACATAACTAAAATTAGAATTTACACAACGTTCCCAAAATGCAACAAATTCTGACTTAATCGATCCTGACTCGAGTATGCTCCCAAAAAATCCAAACAACTTTACTTAGATCTTGAAAAGCATGGAAATAAAACATGGTCAACTACAAAGAGTTGGTGAGTTCACGGGTTTTCATATGCATAAAACGTTTCAATGCATAAACCAAATAATAGCAAAGTTATGCGAAATTCTTTGCACTTAATAAATGTAAATCTCTCACGATGTAAAACTTGATACGCTACTGAGCCTTACTTGACCAACTTGCCCCATTAATTTTCGAACAACCAGAAGTAGCCCGTTCACTACTTAGGTCCCACAGTTCGATTGAGTACTAATTCAGCGGTGGTCCAAATTCCACATGATTAGACTAGAAAAACGTAGGTAATTGTGCACCCCTTTCTGGGTGGGACTGTCAACACAATAGCGGCTATCCACAATACCATGACCCGGGGATGTACCCTAGTTAACAAGTAGCGTTTACGGACGGGGACTTTTATTTGGAAACATATACTCCCAAGCACATTAATTTAGCATTTATTCTAAGTGCAATAACAGTTATCAAAACAAAACATAATAAACCCGACTAAGCAGTTCCTTAGTCCAGAGGTTTCAATAGAGTTTGACTAAGCAGTTCCTTAGTCCAAAAGTTTTGAGCAAAGCATCGACTAAACAGTTCTTTAGTCCCAAAATTTCATATAACATAAACATGCAAAGTTTGYTCAATCTCATGYTTTTCCCCCATAAAATATACAAAAGCAGTAAAAGTGGGGCCATAAGAACTCACTAGTTTGATGAATATCCAAGGTTTCCTTTCGAAGCTTCCTAGACTCACTCGAACTTTCCTGAYAGACCAAACCAGCGCCACATTACTAAACGGTTTCTTGCCTAAGGTAGAGCACAGTTGATTTCAACGCAAGCCATCAAGTGTTTTCATAAAATAAAGCTAATATTTTATTATTTAGTAAAAAGGAACCTTCCAAAATTCTATTAATGTCATCATTTTAAGTCATCCCAAAACAATGATGACAGCCGCCAATTACCAAAATCAAGATATTTTGAGTGGGTTTAAAACTCTTTCCAAGAACTCTACAACCTTGAGYCACAYGCYTYSAACACCGATTGCATGCACCAAGAATGGTAGCAATGATGGGGAGGGGTTTCAAGCTCAACATTTTCAAGAATTTAAATTTTAACACAAAATCATCATCTTCGACAACTCCAGAAAACAAATAAATTCCCATTCCAATGAGTTTTCAAGATGATAAATTCGATTAAAGTTGCATGCAAGACTTGTCATCCGAAAATATGATCAGACCTCACATGCAAGGATTGATTCTTTCTTTCTTAGAGATTAAAGAACTTGGGTCACAGATCATCATCCCAACGAAGACACATGCATGTCTTTGATGAATAATCTCTCCTCTTTAAATCCCATAAATTTTGCTTAAAGAATCGAGAAGGGAGAAGGATAAAAACTTTCAGACTACTAAGAAAATAGAACAGCTCTAAAGCGTACCTTTTCTAAACAGAAACTTTCGAACAAGCTCTTAAGGACAGCGAAAGCCTTAAGTTTTGCAAGAAGATTGGAACCGGCTGGAAGGTGATGGAGTTATAGAGAAAACAGAAAGCTGGAAATTTGGAGAATGAAGATTTTCCAAAAGAAGAGGGGTATTTATATGGGGCTTTTTGAGAAGAAATGGGCTGGCTCCTAAAGCCCAAGCCCAAGATATTAAATTTTTCTAAAGGCTAGAACTCCACTAATTTAAACAAACAAAACAATTTGGTAAAAGATTTTTAAAGGAAACTCCACTCTTTAAATTAATTGGCAAATAAATATAAAAATGGGACTTTGGAAATCTTCAAATTTTTAGAGAGGACGGAACTTAAAAATATCAACTTTATTATATGTGGAATACTTTAAGACTTATTTGGCATTGCATAAACTGACTTTGTTAGCTACCCGCCGAGACATGATCTAACGAACTAATCTTGGGAATTAAGCAAGATGATCTCTAATCATCGAAGCTAAATCCTAGAAAGACTTAGTTTTCAAATAAAGATCCTGAAATAAGGTACTAACCTGAAATCCCAAAATGCAGGATTGTCACATAAGGTGATTAAAGAGCAGCATCACTCTAATTCCATTCAATTAGTCTGTACTAGTCATGGTGAGTACATATTTGGGGACGATGTCCCTAAAGTGTTTGTGGATTATTTTAAAGGCTTTCTTGGTATGAGGAATGACTCACCTGATCCGGTTATGTCTGAAGACTTTTTTACGAGAAAGCTCTCTATCTCGGAAACTAATCGTATGATCCGGCCGATTCTGAATGAAGAAATTAAAGATGCTATGTTTAGCATTGGAAATCATAAAGCTCTAGGATCTGATTGATTTTCACCCCAGTTTTTCAAAGCTTCTTGGGATATTGTCGGGCGCGATGTGGAGATTGCTATCCACAACTTCTTTTATCGAGGTAACCTCCCGAAAGAATTGAATCATACTCTTATTTGTCTCCTCCCTAAATTTGTTAATGCTTCTAAGGTTACAGATTATCGGCCTATAGCTTGCTGTACATTGCTTTTATAAATGCATTAGTAAAGTCATTGTAAACAGAATGAAGGGTTATTTGGATTCTCTAATTGATAAGGGCCAATCGGCTTTTATTCCAGGTAGAAGGATTACGGATAATATCCTTATGGCTCACGAGATAGTTTATGGGTATCCGTTTACGACTAGTTCCCCTAAATGTGCGTTCAAGATTGACATTAAAAAAGCTTATGATAGGGTGGAATGGCCCTTCCTTATTGTTATGCTGCAGGGTATGGGCTTCCATCCAGTTATGGTCAAGTGGATAAGGGAGATGGTGTCTACTACTTCCTATTCACTTGCGATTAATGGTAATTCCTATGGGTTTTTTCATGGCGGTCGGGGTCTTCGCCAAGGTGATCCATTATCTCCTTATTTTTTCATGATTGTGATAGAGGGGTTTTCTATGCTCCTCAAACATTGTATTCGGCAAGCAACTGATTTTGGGTGCCATAGGGGTTGTGATGATCTAGATTTGACGCACCTTTGTTTTGCTGATGACTTGTTTGTTTTTACTAAAGGTGATGTCCAATCAGTGGAGGTGCTTAAAAAGGCACTATTTCTATTTCAGCAACGTTCGGGGTTAGCACCAAGTCTTGAAAAAAGTGAGATTTTCTTTGGGAATGTGTCGCCTAACGTTAAGGAGGCCATTCTTGAGTGTCTTCCATTCAAGCTTGGTTCGTTTCCTGTCCGATACTTGGGAGTCCCTTTATCTCAGGCCCGATTGAAGATAAGTGATTATGGTCCGTTGATTGCTAAGGTTAAGAGCCACATTCTTAATTAGACCAAAAATAGGGAAACAAGCCGATTATACCCTTTAATGTGTTGCCTAACCCAATTAGACTCAAAATAGGGCCACATTCTTAATTAGACTCAAAAAGTGAGATTTTCTTTGGAATGTGTCGCCTAACCCAATTAGACTCAAAATAGGGAAACAAGCCGATTATACCCTTTAATGTCTGATCAAACTGAATATGAGTCATCTAGTCTCATTTTGACCCAATTAGACTCCCTATGGATTCATTCTCATTGTATTCGGGGAATAAATTTTTGGATCATAAAGAAGAGGAATGAATGGTCGTGGCTTGTCCAGAACCTTTTAGAGTTAAGACCATATTGCAGACGATTTTTCATTTCTAATGTGGGTAATGGTACATCCACGCACGCTTGGGAAGACACGTGGAGTGATTTTGGTCCCCTTATTCACCTGCTGTCTTACAAATTCATAAATGGTCATGACTTTCATAATAACTCTACGGTATATGATCTAATGCAATGGTTTGGCAATGATTGGCCGATTGAATGGATTCAACGATATCCCTAGCTGCAAAATATTACGATACCTTCTCCCAGTCATCAAGAGGATACGGTCAGATGGCTTGACACTAAACATAATCGGAAACATTTTGAGGTGAAGGTGGCATGGCAAACTTTACAAGAAGTAGGGCCGATTGTGCATTGGTACAACGTGGTATGGAATAAAGCATACATACCTAAACATGCTCTTTGCTTATGGATGGCATGTCAGAGAAGATTACCAACCCAGGATCGCATTAGCCAGTGGAAGCATGAACCCCCTGATCTGAAATGTGTTTTTTGTATATTAGTGATTGAAACACACAATCACTTATTTTTTGAATGCAACTACTCGAGTAGTATTTGGGAGGTAATTAAAAGGGAAGTAGGGATAAAGAATTGTCCGAACAAATGGGAGGATATCCTAAATATGGGATTATCACAAAGGTGGAAATTATGGTCTACGGTTCAAAAACTTGGTATATCGGCTACGGTATACCATATATGGAGGAAAAGGAACATAAAGTTCTTTGACAATTATAACCATGCTGGTGAAAAAGTTGTGGTTGAGATCAAGATTCAGATTCTTTAAAGAATGGCGTGGAAGACAAGGAAGAAACTCACGAGAATCAATCACGCGTGATCAAGTAGATGTTGAAGGTTTTCGGTCCTGGAAGACATTGGTGATTTGCTCCATTTATTTTTTGGCTTGCTTTAAATTTACTTTTTGGTGCATTTCTCTTTGTCTTTTTTGGCTTCTTATGGCTTGGTTTCTGAGTCAAAGTTGCCGTAGCTTTTCTTGCTGATTTGCTCATTGTAAGGTTTCACTTTTATTCGTCTTTATAAAATTGCCCGGGGAAATTCCCCTTTCAGTAGTGTCATTTTGACCCAATTAGACTCTTTGTAAAGAAATGGGCCTATTAAACCAATTTGGGATTTGATTAATTACGATCCATTTACTTCATTTTGACACGAATGACTCGATTAAAAGAAGTAGGCACATTCTTTCTATTAGGACCAATTGGACCCAATAAGGACCCTTAAGAACCATTATACCTCAATTAGTCATATTAACGTCTAGTTGTATACTAATTATGATTCATTTAGTATCATTTTGACCCAATTAGACTCCTTTAAGAGATAAGCGGTGCTTAATACCCATTAGGTTCTAATGAGATTAATTAGGACCTAGTTTGTGTCATTATGACCCAATTGGACTCCTTAAGGAGAAATAGCTCATTATATCCACTAACACGAAATGGACCCATTCTACCTCAGTTAGTCACATTAACGTCAAGCTAAACTAAGTATGACCCATTTAGTGTCATTTTGACCCAATTGAACTTCTTAAGAACAAAATAGGCCCATTATATCCACTAACACCAAATGGACCCTTTAACGACCATTAATACCCATTTTACCTCAATCACTTTTATTATTGTCTGATTAGACTAATAAGACCCATTTAGTACCATTATAACTCAATTAGTATCAAATTGGAGAAATAAGCTCATTATACCCATTATACCTCAATTACCCTCATTAACTTCTGATTAGACTAATCATGACCCATTTAGTACCATTGTAACTCAATTACACCCAAATGGGAGAAATAAGCTCATTAAACCCATTAAGGTCTGATAAAACTAAATATTACCCGGATATGGAAATAAAGACTGCTCCTTTGATATGAAGAACTATTTTTGGTTTTGGGGGGCTTTGGTGTGGTTTAAGCTCCTCTTTTTTATGTTTTGTTGTGAGTTTACTTCTATTGGGCTTTGTTTCTTTTGGCTTGTTGTGGCTTGGTATGGGGTGTTGTCCAAGTCTGTGGGGTTTTGGGTGTAGGTTGCGGTCTGTCCGTTTTCATTGTACTTCTCTTTAATTGGTTTATAAATTTGCCTGGCTTCCTTAAAAAAAAAAGAGTGCTCTATTTGATATTGGTAATGAAAAGGCCCCGAGTTCTGATGGGTTTTCTTCGAAATTCTTTAAAGCTGCTTGGAGTGTGCTGGGTCTGGATGTTCTTATTGCGGTACCTAATTTCTTCTACTCGGGCACCTTAGAGTATCAGTTGAATCACACATTGCTTTGCCTTGTTCCGAAAGTTCCTAATGTGTCTTGTGTAACTGATTTCCGGCCCATAGCTTGTTGTAATGTGTTGCTTAAATGTATCAGTAAAATCATTGCGGACAGGATGAAAGGCTCTTTGGATGTCCTTATCAGTAAAGCCCAATCTGCTTTCATTCCTGGAAGACAGATTACTGATAACATTTTAATGGCACATGAGCTTGTAGCAGGTTACCAGAAACCCCAAGGGGAGCCAAAATGTGCGTTCAAGATCGATATCAGGAAAGCTTATGACACAGTTGACTGGAAGTATCTACTTGGGATGTTGAAGGGAATGGGTTTTCATCCAGTTATGATTAATTGGATAAAGTTGTTAATTTCAACGCCAACGTTCTCTATTTTCGAGGTAAGATCGGGTCTGTCTCCGAGTCTCGAAAAAAGTGAGGTGTTTTTCGGGAATGTAGAGTTGGATGTTCAAAACGCCATTTGAAATTGCCTTCCATTTCGTCCGGGGGTATTTCCTATTCGGTACCTGGGTGTTCCCCTCTCTCCGGTTAGATTGAAGGTACGTGACTTCAACCCTCTTGTGGTTAATCTTAAAACTCGTTTGATGGATTGGAAAAACAAATTTCTATCCTATGGTGGTAGAAGACAACTCATCATCTCTGTCCTTCAAACTATGCAAACATATTGGATGTCAGTATTTCTAATCCCAGCGGCCATAATCCATGAAATTGAACAAGTTTGTCGCAATTTTTTATGGAACAAAGTGGAGAGGGAGATGGGCAAATGTCGAGTTTCATGGGAGAGGGTTTGCTTTCCTGTAAAAAATGGGGGACTTGGCATGAAAAGGCTGGAACTTTGGAACCGGTGCTTGCTTTTAAAACATATTTGGGATATACTTACTAGAAGAGGCACCATGTGAGTTTCTTGGATTCATTCAAACTGTATTCGGGGGAGAAATTTTTGGGTGATAAAGAAGAGAAATGAATGGTCTTGGTTTATCCGGAACCTCTTAGAGTTAAGACCTCATTGTAGGAGATTTTTCATCTCAAATATGGGTAACTGGATATCCACGCATGCTTGGGAAGACACTTGGAGCGAACATGGTCCCCTTATCCATTTGTTGTCTTATAGGTTCATAAATGGCCATGACTTTCATAATAACTCTACAGTTTATGACCTAATGCAATGGTTTGGTAATGCGTGGCCGGATGAATGGATACAACGGTTTCCCCAGTTGCAGCATATTGTAATCCCATCCCCTAGTCCTCTAGAGGATACGGTTAGGTGGCTTGAGCTTAATCAGAATCGGCAGCCTTTTGAGGTGAAGGTGGCGTGGCAAACATTGCAAGAAGTGGGACTGGTTGTGTATTGGCACAAGGTGGTATGGAATAAAGCATGCATACCTAAACATGCTCTCTGCATGTGGATGGCATGTCAGATAAGATTACCGACCCAAGACCGTATTAGCCAGTGGAAGCATGATCCCCCTGATCTGAAATGTGTGTTTTGCAAATTGATGATTGAAACACACAATCACTTATTTTTTGAGTGCAACTACTTGAGTAGTATTTGGAAGGTAATTAAGAGGGAAATAGGAATCCAAAATTGTCCGGACAATTGGGAGGATATCCTTAATATGGGGATATCGCAAAGGTGGAACTTGTGGTCTACGGTACAAAAGCTTGGTATCTCGGCTACGGTGTACCACATATGGATGGAAAAGAATAGAAAGTTCTTTGACAATCATAACCACACTGGAGATCAAGTCGTGGCCGAAATCAAGATGCAAATTCTTCAAAGAATGGCGTGGAAGACAAGGAAGAAGCTCACGAGAATCAATGACACGTGATCAAGAGGATGGTGATGGGTTTCGGTTCTGGGAGTCTTTGGTGATTTGCTCCATCTACTTTTCGTATGAAAGGGGTTGTACGGAAACCAAAAGAGCAGCCAAAAGCGTTGGAAAAGGAGGGATTTCAAAAATCTAGAAGGCAATACTGGAGACCGAAATCTACTTCTGGTGTTACTAATGGAATTCAGGTGGAACCTTCTACGACTAGCAAAGATAAAGATTATGTGGCTTCGGATACGTTATTTGGTGTTGGTGTTATAAATCCAGTTCAAGAGGCGATACATCTTGTTGTGGATCCAAATGAAAATGTTGTTGTTAGTCTAAAGGGTAAGTCTGTTGTTTTTGAAGGCTCAACTAGTGATAGTACTGAGCCTGCGAGGGGGGGACATATTGCACTGTGGATGCTGGGAGAATGCCAAGAGGTAGAGAGGGCAGTTTGAATGAAACGGTACGATCTACGGGGGTCCGAAATTAGTCAAAGTTGTGGTACAAGCATTCAAACCGAGACATGGTGTTGTGGTCCAAACGTCTACAAATAACCAATTCTCATCTTTATCTACTGATGAATCTAGTGAAGATGATGATATGGAGATAATTGATACGGCTAGATGTGATACTGGGGGTCTCTTCAATGATGATAACAACGGGGCGGTTGATAAAAGTATGGGGGAGGATTCTGCAACCATTTATCGTTCCCAATGATAAAGTTTGCTTCCTGGAATATTAGGGGTCTTAATGCCCTAATAAAGCAAAGAGAGGTACGTGATTTTATTCGTGTAAAACGTCTTTCGTTATGTTGCATTATTGAGTCTAAAGTCTTACAAAGCAACCTGGGTGATGCATGTGGTCGTGTTTTTGGAAGATGGAGTTGGGTTTCCAATGGTCTCTCATGTGATCAAGGAACACGTCTTATTATAGCTTGGGACCCGACTGTTTTGTCCTTGATTGTGTTTGAGCAACATTTGCAATATGTGCATTGTGAAATCCGTCTCGTTGGTAGGCCGGAACCTATTTTTTTAACGTTTATTTATGGGTGTAATACGGGGGTGGAAAGGAGAGAGCTTTGGAGGGCCCTTGGGGAATTCAAAATTTTTATCCATAATAAAGCGTGGATAGCAATGGGAGATTTTAATTCTATGCTTTTCCCTCATGATGGGTTGGGAGGGTCGTCTAGGCGTAATTCGGATATGGAAGAGTTTCATTTTTGTCTAGAAGATGTAGAGCTTTTTGATATTTCTTATCAAGGGTGTCAATACACTTGGATTCAGAAGCCGTCGGGGGAAGGAGGTATTCTTCACAAATTAGATAGGATTTTGGGGAATTTGGCGTTTTTTTGACATCTTTGGGGATGCCTCGGTTTTTTTTGAACCAAGAGGGGTTTCTGATCATTCGCCGGGTATTCTTACAATCCAAGTTGGGAGAAGACCTAAAAATCGTGGTTTCAAGTTTCTTGACTTCCCATAAAGATTTCCTCAGTTCGGTTGAGGGAGTGTGGGTGAAAACGAAGAAAGGCTCCTATATGAAAAAAGTTCTCCTTAAAATGCAAGATATGAAAGGGGTTTGTCGTAGACTAAGAAATTCGTATGGATGCTTGGATAAGAAGGTGGCATTGTTAAAATCGAAACTTGATGTGGCTCAATTGGCTTGTGACTTGGATCCTTTTAATGATTTGCTGAAAGAGGATGTTGCTCATCTATTGCTAGCTTATCAACAAGCTAGGACTGATCAGTTGTAAATGGTTAGACAAAAGACGAAAATTTATTGGTTGAATGAGGGGGATGGAAACTCAAAGTTCTTTTTTCACTCCATGAAAGAGAGTCGCAATAGGAACCACATTGCTGCTATTAAGGACTCTTCAGGTATGGTATTTGAGCATGATGAAGTACCAAAAGCTTTTGTTACTCATTTTGCAGGTATTTTGGGTTCTTGTGATGCGTTGGTAAACCCTTCTATGGAGGATTATTCTTTTGATCGTTCTTTAACTTTATCGGAGTCTCTGCAATTAATCAGACCCATTACGGATATGGAAATAAAGGATGCTTTATTTGATATTGGAAATGATAAGGCTCCGGGTTCTGATGGGTTTTCTTCGAAATTCTTTAAATCTGCTTGGTGTGTGGTGGGTCGAGATATTCTTATTGCGGTTCATAATTTCTTCTACTCGGGCATTTTAGAGAACAGTTGAATCACACGTTGCTTTGCCTGATTCTGAAAATCCCTAATGCTTCCTGTGTTTCTGATTTTCGGCCCATTTCTTGTTGCAATGTGTTGCTTAAATGTATTAGTAAAATCATTGCTAACAGGATGAAAGGCTCTTTGGATGTCCTTATTAGTCAGGCTCAATCGGCTTTCATTCCTGGAAGACAGATTACTGATAACATTTTAATGGCACATGAGCTTGTGGCGGGTTACCAGAAACCCCAGGGGGATCCAAAATGTGCGTTCAAAATTGATATCAGAAAAGCTTATGACACTGTTGACTGGAAGTATCTTCTTGGGATGTTGAAGGGAATGGGTTTTCATCCAGTTATGGTAAATTGGATAAAGTCGCTAATCTCAACGCCAACATTCTCTATTTGTGTTAATGGTCAGTCGGAGGGTTTCTTTCATGGAAAACGAGGGGTAAGACAAGGAGATCCAATATCTCCTTATTTGTTTACGGTGGTAATGGAAGGACTTTCGATGATCCTGAAAAAGTGTATTGATGAGGAGGTGAATTTTGCTTACCACCAAGGATGTGAAGACCTCAAGTTGACTCATTTATGTTTTGCAGATGATCTTATTATTTTCTCTCGAGGGGATGCCTTTTCGGTAGAAGTGATAAAACGGGCTCTCCAAACGTTTGAAGTTAGATCGGGTCTGTCTCCGAGTCTCGAAAAAAGTGAGGTTTTTTTTGGAAATGTTGCGTTGGATGTTCAACATGCCATTCGAAATTGCCTTCCATTTCGTCCAGGGGTGTTTCCTCTCTCTCCGGTCAGATTGAAGGTACGTGATTTCAACCCTCTTGTGGTTAAACTTAAAACTCGATTGATGAATTGGAAAAACAAATTTCTATCATATGGTGGTAGAAGACAACTCATCATCTCTGTCCTTCAATCTATGCAAACTTATTGGATGTCAGTATATCTAATCTCGGCAACTACAATCCATGAAATTGAACAAGTTTGTCGCAATTTCTTATGGAATAAAGCGGAAGGGGTGTTGGGAAAATGTCGAGTTTCTTGGGAAAGGGTTTGCTTGCCTGTAAAAAATGGGGGACTTGGTATGAAAAGGCTGGCGCTTTGGAATAGGTGTTTGCTGTTTAAACATATTTGGGATATTCTTACTAGAAGGAGATCCATGTGGGTTTCTTGGATTCATTCAAACTGTATTCGGGGAAGAAATTTTTGGGTGATAAAGAAGAGAAAAGAATGGTCTTGGCTTATACAGAACCTTTTAGAGTTAAGACCTCATTGTAGGAGATTTTTCATTTCGAATATGGGTAATGGGATGTCTACGCATGCTTGGGAAGACACTTGGAGTGAACAGGGTCCCCTAATCCATTTGTTTTCGTATTGGTTCATAAATGGCTATGAGTTTCATAATAACTCTACGGTTTATGACCTCATACAACAGTTTGGTAATGCGTGGCTGGATGAATGGATACAACGGTTTCCCCAGTTGCAGCAAATTGTGATCCCTTCCCCTAGTCCTTTAGAGGATACGATTAGGTGGCTTGAGCCTAATAATAATCGGCAGCCTTTTACGGTGAAGGTGGCATGGCAAACTTTGCAAGAAGTGGGACCGATTGTGCATTGGCACAAGATGGTTTGGAATAAAGCTTACATACCTAAACATGCTCTTTTTTTATGTGGATGGCATGTCAGAAAAGATTATCGACCCAAGACCGCATTTGCCAGTGGAAGCATGAACCCCCTTATCTGATGTGTTTTTTGCAACTTGGTGATTGAAACGCACAATCACTTATTTTTTGAGTGCAACTATTCGAGTAGTATTTGGGAGGTAATAAAGAGGGAAATAGGGATCCAGATGTGTCCGGACAATTGGGAGGATATCCTTAATATGGGGATATTTCAAGGGTGGAAATTGTGGTCTACGGTTCAAAAACTTGGTATCTCGGCTACGGTGTACCACATATGGATGGAAAGGAATAGAAAGTTTTTTGACAATCATAACCGTACTGGAGCTCAAGTAGTGGCTGATATCGAGACACAGATTCTTCAAAGAATGGTGTGGAAGACAAGGAAGAAGCTTGCGAGAATCAATGATGCGTGATCATGAGGTTGGTGAAGAGTTTCGTTTCTGGGAGTTTTTGGTGATTTGCTCTATCTATTTTTTGACTTGTTTTACTTTTCTTTTTTGGTGCATTTCCCTTTGTTTATTTTGGCTTCTTATGGCTTGGTTTGTGAGTCAAAGTTGCCGTAGTTTTTCTTGCCGATCTGTGCTTTCTTTGCTTGCTTTTACTTGCTTTATAAATTTGCCTGGGGAGTTCTCCCCTTTCAGTAGACTCCTTCTGGAGAAATATGCCTATGACGGGTCTAACGAGATTAATTATGATCCACGTATTGTCATTTTGACCCAAATAACTCGATCAAAATTGATTGTCCCGTTATAAACCCACTAACACCAAATGGACCCATTCTACCACAGTTAGTCACATTAACGTCAAGCTAGACAAACTATGACCCATTTAGTGTCATTTTGACCTAATTGAACTTCTTAAGGAGAAATAGGCCCATTGGTTTCCTGGTTTGAGGATTGTGGTCGTTCGTTTTCTCGTTGTACTCTTTTCCTTTGGTTTATAAATTTGCCTGGTTTTCGTTAAAAAAAAAACACCAAATGGACCCTTTAACGACTATCACTACCCATTCTACCTCAATCACCTTTATTAATGTTTGATTGGACTAATAAGACCCATTTAGGACCATTATAACTTAATTAGAATCAAATTGCAGAAATAAGCCCATTATACCCATTATACCCATTATACCTCAATTACCCTGATTAACTTCTGATAAGACTAATTATGACCCATTTAGTACCACTGTAACTCAATTACACCCAAATTGGAGAAATAAGCTCATTAAACCCATTAAGGTCTGATCAAACTAAATATTACCCGATTAGTGTCATTTTGACCCATTTAGACTTGATTAAAAGAAACGTGCACATTCTACTAAGTAGGACCAAATGGACCCATAACGACCATTCTACGTCAACTAGTCACATTAACGTCTAGTTGTACTAACTACGACTCATTTAGTATCCTTTTGACCCAATTAGATTATTCTAGAGGAAGTGGGTCCATTATGCCCATTAGGGTCAAATGAGACTAATTATGACCTAGCTAGTGTCATTTTGACCCAATTGGACTTCTAAAGGAAAGAAATATCCTATTATAGCCAATTGTCCAAGTCTTTTGTTTTCCTGTTTTGTTGGTCGTGGTTGAACGTTTAATCGTTGTATTTCTTTTTATGGCTTTATAAATTTTCCTAGTTTCCGTTAAAAAAAAAGGTTTGATCAAACTAAACAGAGCCAGTTAGTGTCATTTTGACCCAATTAGACTCCTTGTAAAGAAATGGGCCTATTAAACAAATTTGGGTCCAATTTGATTAATTACGATCCATTTAGTGTCATTTTGACACGAATGACTCGATTGAAAGAAGTATGCACATTCTTCCTACTAAGACCAATTGGACCCAATAATGACCCTTAAGAACCATTATACCTCAATTAGTCACATTAACGTCTAGTTGTATACTAATTATGACTCATTTAGTATCATTTTGACCCAATTATACTCCTCAAGGAGAGATGCGGTGCTTAATACCCATTAGGTTCTAATGAGACTAATTAGGATCTAGTTTGTGTCATTATGACCCAATTGGACTCCTTAAAGAGAAATAGCCCATTATATCCACTAACACGAAATGGACCCAATAAGGACACTTAAGACACATTCTACCTCAATTGCTCCCATTAACTCTGATTAGACTAATTATGACTCATTTAGCACCATTATAACTCAATTAGACTCAAAATGGGGAAACAAGCCGATTATAACCTTTAATGTCTGATCAAACTGAATATGAGTCATCTAGTCTCATATTGACCCAATTAGACTCCTTCTGGAGAAATATGCCTATGAAGGGTCTAACGAGATTAATTATGATCCACGTATTGTCATTTTGACCCAAATGACTCGATCAAAATTGATTGTCATTTTAATGTCTATTTCAATTTGTGCGGATTGGTTGTTGAGGCGTTCTGTGAGAAGTGTTGGTTGATATGGTGGATTGCCTATGGGATTGGGGAGCTTCTTTGTGTTTTATGCTCCTCTATTTTATTTTTTGTTGTCTGTTTGAGTCTGTTGGGCTTTGTTTCTTTTGGCTTGTTGTGGCTTGGTATGAGGTGTTGGCCAAGTCTTTGGGTTTTATTCTTTGTAGGTAGTGGTCAAACATTTGTCTTTCTGCTGTACTTCTTTAATGGTTTATAAATTTGCGTGGTTTCCTTTAAAAAAAAAGGTCTGAACAAAAAAAATATTGATTGTCCCGTTATAAACCCACTAACACCAAATGGACCCATTCTACCTCAGTTAGTCACATTAACGTCAAGCTAAACTAAGTATGACCTATTTTGTGTCATTTTGACCCAATTGAACTTATTAAGAAGAAATAGGCCCATTATATCCACTAACACCAAATGAACCCAATTCCATAAGGTGATCAAAGAGCGGAATTACTCCAATTCCATTCATTCAGTATGTACTAGTGGTGGTGATTACTTCTATGGTGAAGATGTACCGAAAGTGTTTGTTGATCATTTTAAAGATTTCTTGGGTATGACGTATGTTTCCCCCGATCCATCCATGCCTGAAGATCTCTTCACGAGACAACTTTCTTTATTGGAAGCTAACTACATGATCCGGCCGATTCAAAGTGATGAAATTAAAAATGCTATGTTTAGCATTGGTAATTATAAAGCTCCTGGTTCTGATGGATTTTCTTCCAAGTTTTTCAAGGCTGCATGGGATATTATTGGTCGTGATGTGCAGATTGCTATCCACAATTTCTTTTATTGAGGTAACCTCCCGAGGAATTTGAATCTTACTCTTATATGTCTTCTCCCTAAATCTGTTAATGCATCTAGGGTTACGGATTTCCGGCCTATTGCTTGCTGTACAGTGCTTTACAAATGTATTAGTAAAGTTATTGTAAACAGAATGAATGGATCTTTGGATTCCTTAATTGATAAAGCCCAATCGGCTTTTATTCCAGGTAGGAGGATTACGGATAATATTCTTATGGCACATGAGCTCGTTTCTGGGTACCAGTCGTCATCGGGGCCACCTAGATGTGCATTTAAAATTGATATAAAAAAGGCTTATGACACTGTGGACTGGCGTTTCCTTATTGTTATGCTTCAAGGTTTAGGGTTCCATCCTGTTCTGATCAAGTGGATAAGGGAGATGGTGTCTACCACCTTTTATTCACTTGCGATCAATGGTAATTCATATGGGTTTTTTCATGGCGGGAGGGTCTTCAACAAGGGGATCCTTTATCCCCATATCTTTTCACGATCATAATGGAGGGGATTTCTATGCTTCTTAAGCACTGTATTCACGAAGCAGCTGATTTTGGGTACCATCGGGGTTGTGAGGAGCTGGATTTGACTCATCTTTGTTTTGCTGATGACTTATTTGTTTTTACTAAGGGGGATGTCTTATCGGTGGAAGTACTCAAAAAGGCACTTTTTCTTTTTCAGAATCGTTCGGGATTAGCTCCAAGCCTTGAAAAAAGCGAAATTTACTTTGGTAATGTGCCTCCTAACATTAAGGAGGCTATTCTAGAGTGTCTTCCTTTTAAGCTTGGTTTGTTTCCTGTCCGATATTTGGGGGTCCCTTTATCTCAGGCTAGGTTGAAGCTATGTGATTTTGCTCCGTTAATTGCTAAGGTGAAGGGTCGTATTTTTAATTGGAAGTCCGAGTTTCTGTCGTTTGGAGGGCGTCGTCAACTTATCATATCAGTCCTACAATCCCTTCAACTTCATTGGATGTCGGTGTTCTTACTGCCGTCTGGGATAATCCATGATCTCGAATCTATTTTTAGGAAATTCCTTTGGGCTCCAAGGGATGATCCTCGAGGTAGATGTACGTTATCTTGGGATGTAGTTTGTCGACCTCTTGATTCTGGAGGCCTTGGGATTAAGCGATTGTCTTCTTGGAATAGAGCTTTGCTAAACATGTGTGGGATATTGTGAGGCACCGGGATTCTCTGTGGGTTTGTTAGGTGTACAATCATAATCTTCGATCCTCACACTTCTGGATGGTTAGGAAAAACTCTAATTGGTCGTGGGTCTTTCATAAACTGTTGGATTTACATAGTCAATTGCGAAATTTTTTCTTTTCCCAGGTTGGTGATGATCGGGATACAAATGCTTGGGAGGATAGTTGGCTATCTTGTGGTCATCTTTCGGCGTTTATCTCTTATCGGTTTGTCCATTCATGTGGTTTCTCAACTTTTACGACGGTTCATGATCTTCTGATGAATTGGAATGGCATTTGGCCGGATGAGTGGACTAGCCGGTTTGCTGAGCTGCATTCTTTTCCGTTACCTTTGTTGATTGATTCAGTTCGTGATAGAGTTCTTTGGGGTGAAGATCGTACTTCTGCTTCGGATTTCTCGGTGAGTAATGCTTGGGCTTTGTTAGAGGGATCCCATCCGGTTGTTCCTTGGCACAAAGCGGTATGGTTCTATGGACATATCCCTAAGCATGCATTATGTTTATGGCTTGCTTGTCAAAGGCGTCTACCTACACAAGATCGTATGCTTTGGAAGGATGAGCCATCGGATCTGGAATGCTCACTTTGTAAACATTGTATGGATAGCCATGCCCACTTATTTTTTCAGTGTTCTTATGCTCGAGAAGTTTGGGATAGTATCTTGCATATTACGGATCTGACGGATATGCCTTCTACGTGGGATCTTATTTTGGAAACAATATCAGATTCAAATCGTCGTCTGAAACGTTTAAAGCAGAAGCTTGCGGTGGCAGCATCTGTTTATTATATTTGGCAGGAGCGGAATAGACGTCTCTTTACTGGGGAAAGCCGCACATCTTTGCAACTTATCAAAATCATTCATGATTCTATTTCAATTCGTGCGGATTGGTTGACGAGGCGGCTTGTGAGAAGTGTTGGTTGAGATGATGGCTAGTTTATGGGTTTGGGGAGCTTGGTTTATGCTCCTCTATTTTATTTTTTGTTGTTTATTTCAGTCTGTTCGGCTTTGTTTATTTTGGCTTGTAGTGGCTTGGTATGTGGTGTTGGCCAAGTCTTTTGGTTTTTTCTTTGTTGGTAGTGGTCTAACATTTGGTTTTTCGTTGTACTTCCTTTTTGGTTTATAAATTTGCCTGGTTTCCTTTCAAAAAAAAATCACCAAATGAACCCTTTAACGACCATTAATACCCATTCTACCTCAATCACTTTTATTAATGTCTGATTAGACTAATAAGACCCATTTAGTACCATTATAACTCAATTAGTATCAAATTGGAGAAATAAGCCTATTATACTCATTATACCTCAATACCCCTCATTAATTTCTCATTAGACTAATCATGACCCATTTAGTACCATTGTAACTCAATTACACCCAAATGGGAGAAATAAGCTCATTAAACCCATTAAGGTCTGATCAAACTAAATATTATCCGATTAGTGTCATTTTGACCCATTTAGACTCGATTAAAAGAAACGTGCACATTCTACCTAGTAGGACCAAATGGACCCGTAACGACCATTCTACATCAACAAATCATATTAACGTCTAGTTGTACTAACTACGATTCATTTAGTATCCTTTTGACCCAATTAGACTCTTCTAGAAGACCCATTATGCCCATTAGGGTCTGATGAGACTAATTATGACATAGGTAGTGTCATTTTGACCCTATTGGACTTCTTAAGGAGACTTAGCCTATTATAGCCTCCAACACGAAATGGACCCGGTAAGGACAAAAAAAACCCATTCTACCTTACTTACTCCCAATAACTTCTCATTGGACTAATTCTGACCGATTTAGTACCATTATAACTCAATGAGACTCAAATTAGAGAAGGAAGCCGATTATACCCATTAAGGTCTGATCAAACTAAACAGACCCAATTAGTGTCATTTTGACCCAATTAGACTCCTTGTAAAGAAATGGGCCTATTAAACCAATTTGGGTCCAATTTGATTAATTACAATCCATTTAGTGTCATTTTGACACGAATGACTCGATTAAAAGAAGTAGGCACATTCTTCCTATTAGAACCAATTGGACCCAATAAGGACCCTTAAGAAACATTATACCTCAATTAGTCACATTAACGTCTAGTTGTATACTAATTATGACTCATTTAGTATCATTTTGACCCAATTAGACTCCTCTAGGAGAGATGCGGAGCTTAATACCCATTAGGTTCTAATGAGATTAATTAGGACCTAGTTTGTGTCATCATGACCCAATTGGACTCCTTAAGGAGAAATAGCCCATTATATCCACTAACACGAAATGGATCCAATAAGGACCCTTAAGACACATTCTACCTCAATTGCTCCCATTAACTTCTGATTAGACTAATTATGACCCATTTAGCACCATTATAACTCAATTAGACTCAAATTGGGAAACAATCCGATTATACCCTTTAATGTCTGATCAAACTGAATATGAGCCATGTAACACCCCAAATCCACACATTTCATATAACACATATTTCATGTATAGAATACATGTTTTCCCCACATAGGTCCATGATACAAGAGTTTGGAATATAAAATACACAACCCAAAAATTCCAAAAGTATATAATCTTGTATCCTAGCGTCTAAGCTTCCAAAACAGCTAAGCACATAGGGAAGTAATTCACACAATACTCTTTCCCTTATCATTACCTGCACACATAATTTTGGAAACGCAAAAATGAGGGTTAGACATGAATGTCTAGTGAGATTCCCTTCTATGCAATGCAGGGTGAAGATCACCAAAACATTTATTTCAAATCAAACATCTTATAAAGCAAAACTGAAAACATACTGCTTTAGTCCGTTGGGCCTTTGGTCTCAAATAACACTTAGAAAATATTTTAAACATTCTTGACCAGAGCCCCTCTGGTCTATCTTTCAGAGCCTCTGGTTCCTCGACCAGAGCCTCTGGTTTAACTATCCATACTTTGAATATATTTCAACAATCAGGACCAGAGCCCCTCTGGTCTCTCTACCAGAGCTTCTGCTCTTCATGACCAGAGCCTCTGGTTGGAATCCAAAACTTCACTAATATAAATAATCTTTAGATAAACTCTCAATCAAAAGATAACCTTTTTCATAAAACGAGTAATTTATAAAAACTTCATGTTCAACCAGAGCCTCTGGTTGTACTAACCAGAGCTTCTGGTTCCAAATACATGTCCAACCAGAGCCCCTCTGGTTCAACACTTAACCAGAGCTTCTCTGGTCTGCTTTTCATAAAAAGACTAAGTATAAAATTCTTTTCTTAAATATTTATAATATGATTTTGTCATGAAAACACTTAACAAAAGATACAACACCTCTAATACATTTTAATAAAAAATTGCCAATCCTTCAAATCAATAACCAAATCCTCTGGTCCAAWGATGAGAATCAACYASAGCCCCTCTGGTTCCTTACGAGGAACAACCAGAGCCTCTCTGATTCCTCATGAAAATAACCATTATGTTTCAAAACACTTTTAACCAATACCAATGACCATAGGCCAAGTTTTCCCCTTCTCAATAGCATCAATACCATTATTTCTAATAAGAACAATATTTTTGAGTTCTTAAATCACAAAGAAGTAAGGACTCAAATCTATTGTAGTCTCAAAAGACATAACAGCAAGAGCTATAATATTCACATACAATTGCCACTCTTATATCCAAAGGTACACCTCTCTTTGATATGCCACACTTATTCCAAAAGACACCTCTCCTTGATATGCCACCCTTATTCCAAAGTACACCTCTCCTTGATATGCCACCCTTATTCCAAAATACACCTCTCCTTGATATGCCACCCTTATTTCTTCTTCAAAATCTATGAACTAGTTCGGATGAAGGACCGCAGTCACAACCATCTTATCGAATCCCCATTCATAGTTTTATCTATAAAAACCTTTTCAAACTCAAGAACAACCTTGTCTTTCAAAGATTTCCAAAACGTCAGGGTTTCTTTCAAATCCTCAAAACAGGATATCATTTCTAAAACTGATTTAAAGAAACAAACTCTTCTTTATATTTCCAATAATAACAGTAACACCTTTAAAACTATCAAAATAGTTCTACCATCTTTTCTTCAAAACCAGCATCATAACTCATAGCGTATAATCAACAATAAAACTCACAGTTTATAAACAAAGGTAGTTTTAAAAGAAAACTCACAGTTTATACTCAACAGTAGTTTAAAACTCACCTTATCAAACAGATTTCTTGAAGGTAAACACACATTAAAAGCTTATTCTTAGCACAGATTCTTCAAGAACACCTTTCACTGCCACAAGCTTTCTTTCTCTTTTGAACAGACTTCTATTTGAAAATGATAAGATAAAATCTTATCTTTTTACTTCTTTAAATACTCTCACCAAAACGGTGAAGATTATTTTAGTTATAAAAACGTAAAGGCGGTGAAAGCTTCCTCCAATAGAAATAATCTTGGGCGGTGGATTTTATATTATAAAATTCATAATATCTTAACCATGAAGATACAATGATTTCATCCGAATATTTAAACTCAATAAACACCACCTCATGCATGCTTCACAATACATGCATATATGTATGAATTATATATGTCATGCTATTATTGCGTGATATCATATTCACATTTCACATAAATGTTTCATGCATTTTTACTTAAATATGCACATTTCACATAATCCACATAATAAACATGTATAATTTACCTCAACCCAAGTTGTCTCAGACCCGGTTATAACATTCTTCCCCCCTTAAAAAGAATTTCGTCCCGCAATTCACTCAAACAACCATGGATATTTTTCTTTCATTTCTGATTCCAAGTCCCATGTTGATTCTGATCCTTTATGAAATCGCCACTGTACCTTACTAGACTTATCTCCTTGTTTCTTAACACACGGGTTTTGTGGTCGGTTATAGCTTCTGGAGTTTCTATAAAATTTAGTTTGTCATCCAACTTAATCTCCGGAAGTGGTATCGTTATACTAGGATCAGCAAGGCATTTCCTTAGGTTTGACACATGGAAAGTATTGTGAATCAGACTAAATTCCTCTGGTAATTCCAACTGATAAGCTACTGGTCCAATTCTTTTGTAGATTCTGAATGGTCCAATATACCTTGGACTAAGCTTACCTTTGTTCCCAAACCTCATAACACCTTTCCATGGGGATACCTTTAAAATTACAAAGTCATCTACACTTAATTCAATCGGTTTCCTTCGTTTGTCGGCATAGCTTTTCTGTCGATCCTGGGCAATTTTGATTTTTGCTCGAATCTGATCAATCTTTTCAGATGTTACTTGCACAATCTAAGGACCTGTCAACTGTCTTTCACCTACCTCATTCCAACATAAT
>NW_020200741.1:120864-127671 GCF_001531365.2 Cynara cardunculus var. scolymus
ATCCATTCGATTCCAAGGCTCTTCAAGAACAGAGAGTTGTTGTCCTCTGCAGTTCTCATCACTCCATGCCTTTTGCAATTGCTAATTAAGGTGTTTAACCTGGAATATGTGTCTGATAGGGATTCACCCTCCTTAACCTTGAACTATGATATTCATCAATGCAAATGGCTCGATTGTTCTTGAGAGTCTTCTTACCTCCTTCGATCTGTTTCTCCAATTCTGCCCAAATGTCCATGGACAGTTGGCAGTGATCAATACATTTGAAGATCTCATGAGGTATTGCCATGGTTAACAACCTTTTGCATTTGCTTCCCAAATCAACCAATATCTTGTCTTCATCGCTCCAGTTAGCAATAGGTCTTGGCTCATAATGCTCAGGAACTTCAGGGGTTGTACCAGTAGCTGAAACTCTTAGAATCAAATTCATTGGCACATATGGAGGATTGTAGAGAAATTCACAAATTCTGGGGTGAATTCCCTCCAAAAAGTTGATCAAGCGCACTTTCCATTGCGGATATTCCTCACGGATAAACGTGGGAGGCTTTGATTGAGATCCAGTACTCATGAACGAGGTATTAGCCAAGTTCGCCATTGAAATTTGAAGAAGAAAAAATAAGAACAAGATGAAACTGATTTAATAAAGAGTGAAACAGGGTAATTTGAAGAAAAACTGGTGTTCCAGAAAACACAGATTAATACCAAAAACAAAATTAATCGAATAAGAATTCAATTCCTGCTCTGATACCAATTGTTGGACCTTAAATCAGCTTTGATATTGATCTAATACTCTGAATGAACTCTAAGACGATTAAAGTGCAGCAGAAACAATAATAAGAATAGAACAGAGTAAATAAATCAAGAACACACAGTCAAGATGAGGAAGAAAATGAATGCAGGAGAATTGCTTTCAAAGGTTTTTTCAATTCATTCGGTTGAAAATTTGACGATTACAATATGGAAGCACACAGATTACAAAGGCCTTAGCCGCTATTTATACTAGTTCCTAACGACCTTACTGACAAGATCTTGACGCGTGAAATCATCTAAGCCGTCCAAATAAAGTCGATTAAGTCCTAGTCACGTGAGAAGCACATGCAGCTAATAACCATTGAAAAACAGTTGGAACATAATCTTCATAGAAGACGAAATCCGCAGACACTCTGTGAACCATCTTAGAGGCTCTGCTGTAATTGACTTGCATGTTCTTATTGACAGAGGACCATTTTCCAGAACCTCTGTGAGAGATATCAGAGGTTCTATCACACTTTACTTGCTCGAATATAAGGCTTCTGTCGTTAGTCCTCTGTTGTCTTCTGTGGAAGATATCCTTCTGTCAAGACTTGCAGAATACTTTTTCTATACTTTTACAAGAGATGAATAATGGAGCTAACACTTAGCATTTTCATAGGAAAAATTCCTATGTTCTTCCAGTTCACAAAGCTGCAAAGTCCTTTTTCTTCCAGCCTCATCTAAACTCATGTTCAGTTCCTTAATGTCCCAATAGGTCTTGTGCTCTAATTCCACAGGTAAATGACAAGCTTTTCCAAAGACCAATTTATAGGGAGACATACCAATAGGGTTTTCTAAGCAGTCTGATAGGCCCATAACGCATCATCTAACTTAAAGGCCCAAACCTTTCTATGTGGCTTGACTACTTTGGCCAAAATCCCTTTTATCTCCATATTTGACAATTCAGCTAATCCGTTGGTCTGAGGATGGTAGGCAGTTGCTACCCTATGCCTGATGTCATACTTATCAAGGACTTCTTCTAACATGTTGTTTATAAAGTGAGTGCCTTCATCACTAATTAAGGCATGAGGTGTACCAAATCTAGTGAATATGTGCTTTTGTAAAAACTTAACAACTGTTTTAGCATCATTGGAATGGCAAGCCATGGCTTCCACCCATTTAGACACATAGTCCACATCAACCAATATGTAGGGACAATTATTGGATAGAGGAAAAGGTCCCATAAAGTCTATACCCCAAACATCAAATAATTCAATTTCTAGAATTCCGTTTAAAGGCATTTCATTTCTTCTAGAGATATTTCCACTCCTCTGACACTCATTGCAACTTTTTACAAAGTTTTGAGCATCATTGTGCAAAGTAGGCCAGTAGAATCCTGATTGTAAAACCTTGGATGCTGTCCTACTTTCTCCAAAATGTCCTCCACAAGGTCCTTCATGGCAGTGCTGTAGAACTGATGGTACTTCTTCTTTAGGGATGCATCTTCTAATCACCTGATCTGCACAAATTTTAAACAAGAAAGGGTCATCCCATAAATATTTATTTGAATCATAGATGAGCTTCTTTCTTTGATACTTATTAAATTCCTTGGGAATAATCCTACAAGCTAAGTAATTAACAAGATCAGCAAACCAAGGCATTGTAGTATGATTAAGAGCCAAAATTCTTTCATCTGGAAATACTTCACAGATGTCACTACTTTGCACTGGTTTGTCTTGTTTTTCCAATCTTGACAGATGGCCGGCCACTTGATTATCCACCCCTATTCTATCAATGATTTCCAAATCAAACTCTTGCAAAAGCAAGACCCACCTTATTAACCTTGGCTTTGCATTTTTTTAGAAATAAGGTACTTGATGGCAGCATGATCAGTATGAACAATCACTTTGGTTCCCATCAAGTATGATCTGAATTTTTCAAAAGCAATGACCACAGCTAATAATTCCTTTTCAGTAGTGGTGTAATTGATTTGAGCATTATTAAGATTTTTGCTTGCATAATAAATAGAATGAAAAATCTTTTCTTTCTTTTGTCCCAACACTGCTCCAACTGCCCAGTCACTAGCATCAGTCATTATTTCAAAGGTTTTGGACCAATCAGGCGTTATTACCACAGTAGCAGTGACCAATGCTTCTTTTAAGATATTGAAAGCTTTCTACAATCTTCATTAAAACTGAACACATGGTCATGCTATAATAATAAACAAAGAGGTTTTGATATTTTTGAAAAATCTTTAATGAACCTCCTATAAAAACCTGCATGTCCTAAAAAAACATCTGATCCCTTTTACAGTTGTTGGTTCAGGTAACTTCTCAATTACCTCTAACTTTGCTTTATCAACTTCAATGCCCCTTTTGGAAATTAAATGCCCTAACACTATGCCTTCTTTTACCATAAAGTGACACTTTTCCCAGTTCAAAACCAAATTTGTTTCTTCACATCTTTTAAGACTTTTTTCAAGGTTTTGCAAACACAGGTCAAATGATGTCCCATAAACTAAAAAATCATCCATGAAAATTTCCATGGAGTGTTTTAACATATCTGAGAAAATAGACATCATACACCTTTGAAAAGTGGCAGGGGCATTACGAAGTCCAAAAGGCATTCTTCTAAAAGAAAAAGTTCCATATGGACATGTGAAAGTAGTCTTTTCCTGATCATCCGGTGCTATGGCAATCTGATTGTAACCGGAATAACCATCTAAGAAACAATAAAACTCTTTTTCTGCTAGTCTATCTAACATTTGGTCTATGAAGGGTAATGGAAAATGATCTTTTTGAGTGGCTTTATTAAGCCTCCTATAGTCCATACATATCCTCCAACCAGTTACTGTTCTAGTAGGTATAAGTTCATTTTTTTCATTTGGTACAACAGTGACTCCTCCCTTTTTGGGTACACATTGCACTGGACTGACACAGGTACTACTAGCAATAGGATAAATTATGCCAGCGTCATGCCATTTTAAAATCTCCATTTTGACAACCTCCTTCATGACAGGATTGAGTCTTCTTTGAGGCTCAACGGAGGTGAAACTTTTGTCATCCAAGATAATTTTATGTTGACAAATGGTGGGACTTATCCCTTTGAGGTCAGCAATTGTCCATCYTATGGCCTTGGTAWGAAGTTTCAACATGTCAACCAACTTTTCTTCTTGGTCAGCTTCTAATGATGATGAAATAATGACTGGCAACTTCCCTGAATCTCCTAAAAAGGCATACTTCAAATGTAAGGGAAGTTGTTTTAACTCTAAATCTGGGGCAACATCTAAGGATGGAACAAGAGTTTTCCTATCCTCAGATTTTAAAACTTCAAAAGCAGCAGAGTCTTGGGGTGTTTCTAATTCCTCAAAATCTTCTTCTTCATCACTATCAGTCTCAAATAAACCTAAGATTTTCCCCAAACTTTTCTCTTGACACCAGGATTCTATCAGACTCAAGGCAGAACATTCTTCTCTTTCTTCTGGTACCTAAGGGAATTAAAAACATTAAAAGCCACTTGTTGGTCTTGGACTCTCATGGTTAATTCTCCCTTCTGTACATCTATTAATGTTCTTCCAGTAGCTAGGAAAGGTCTCCCTAAAATGATGGGAATGTCTTTGTCGGCTTCAAAGTCTAGGATGATAAAATTAGCTGGGAAAATAAACTTATCAACCTGAACTAGGACATCCTCAATCTTTCCTCTGGGATAAGCTATGGACTTATCAGCTAACTGAAAAGTTACAGTTGTAGGTCTAGCTTCACCTATGCCTAGGGTATTGAAGACAAATAAAGGCATTAGGTTTATGCTAGCACCTAAGTCACATAGAGCTTTTCCTATCTCTTTTTCTCCAATTGAACAAGGGATTGTAAAACATTGAGGATCTTTTATCTTAGGAGGAATTTTACTGGACAACAAAGCACTACACCCTTCAGTCAGAGCTACAGTCTCGTATCCAGTCAACTTTTTCTTTTTGCTCAAAATGTCCTTTAAAAACTTTGCATAGCTTGACATCTACTCAATAGCTTCAACCAAGGGTATGTTTATGTGCAACTATTTAAAAACATCAAGAAACTTTTTAAATTGTAATTCTTCCTTTTGATTCCTTAATCTTTGGAAAAGGAATATAAGAAGTGACTGCAATAGGAGACGAAGTCTTTTGAAGAGTTGGTGTTGGAATCGGTTTCAAAACTGGTCTCACAATTGGTTCTGATTCAGTTCTAACAGGGATTATGGGACTGGTCTGGACATCTATTGTGGGACTGTCACCAGATTATGACACATCCACAACAATATTTTCTTTGGGAGTCTGAGTTGTCTTGGGTTCATCAGGAAATAACAGTGGAAAATTTGATCTTTCTAGAATGGCCGTACTATCTATGGGCCTGACTATGGGTTGAGGCTCACTAGTACTCATAGGAATGGTTGTTAAAAAATCTGGTACAGAGGTAACATAATCTTGTTCTACACTTTTCTTTTCAATCTCTGCTTTGTTTGGTTCTTTTTGTTCTTTTTGGATATTTTCTAAATAACTCTTTCCACTCCTTAACGTAACAACCTTAACATGCTCTTTTCCTTCCCTTTGAGGTATCTCTGTATCACTATGTAGAGAACCTACTGGTCTTTTTCTTATTTCCAAAGCCATTTGTCCCATTTGAATTTTGAGATTTTTAATTGAAGCTTGAGTTTGGGTTATAAAACCCTTCATCATTGCTTCCAAAGAAGTAGATGATTCAGCTTGCTGTTTGGGCTTGCTTAGGAAAGAAGACTGATGATTCTGAAAATTAGCATGTTGATTATTATGATTGCCTTGATGCGATTGTGAGTGAAAATTAGATTGGCCTTGTTGAAAATTGGACTATCCTTGCGGTTGAAAATTGGACTGTCCTTGAGGCTTTTGCATTGGTGGATTAAGAGCTGCACTATGCCACGAAAACTTTGGATGATTTCGCCATCCCGGGATTATAAGTCTGTGAAAATGGTCCAGTCTTGTTGACATAATTTACATGCTTCAGATTTCCAAGACACTTCTCAAAAGAGTGACCTTCACCACAGTACACGCATTGTACTGATTAAACATTGGAATTAAAGGTATTAGCATCAAATTGCACATGTGGGCTAGATGTTAAATTTGAAATTAGCTTAGTGATCTGAGCCGTTAATTCCGAGACAACATCTATCTCATTTATTCGGGCTGTTTTCTTTAGTGGTATTGCACGTGGGTCAGACCATTGTCTGTTATTATTAGAAATCTTTTCAAGTATGTCAAAACCTTCATTATAGGTACAAGCTGTGAAAGCTCCGCCTGCAGTATCATCAAGCATTTGTCTAACAACGATATTTAAACCGTTGTAAAATGTCTCTAGCTGTATACAGTACGGAATGCCATGGTGAGGGCATTTTCTAAGCAGCTCTTTATACCTTTCCCATGCATCAGGAACTGCTTCATCATCCAGTTGTCTAAAAGTACAAATTTCATTCCCGGATTTGGCATTCCTCATGGGTGGAAAATACTTTTTCAAAAACTTTTCTGCCATTTCATTCCATGTAGTCACAGAGTCTGGTTGCAAAGAATTGTACCATGCTCTTGCTCGATCCCTTAGTGAAAAGGGAAAAAGTTTTAGTCTTAGAGCGTCGTTTGAAAACATCAGGGATGAGAAAAGAGTCTGTGATTTCCATGAAAGAACACAGATGAGAATGAGGATCTTCAGAAGATAAACCAGCGTACTGGCTGTTTGTTTAAACATTTGAAACATCAGTGGTTTAACTGAAAAATGGGTGGCACCAATAGTAGGCTTACGTATCCCAGTATGCAGTTGAGTTAAATTAGAAATATCATACGCCATAATGCCACCATTTTTAGCATTTGCAAGACGAAAGATGTTTTGAGCCTCATCCTCATATGGAATATTTGGTTTATTTCTAATTATACCTTCTCCGTCAATAATCACATTTTCAGCATCGTTTCAGAGTTTAAAGCGAGAAGAGCTCTTTGCACTCTTCTTTGTTGTCTGAAAGTTTGTTCAATATCCGGATCAAGTGGAAAAAATTCACCGTGCGACAGCCTTGGCATACACGGTG
>NW_020200742.1:0-2792 GCF_001531365.2 Cynara cardunculus var. scolymus
GTGTCCACCTCAACAGCTGAAGCTGAGTATGTTGCTGCAGGTAGCTGTTGTGCACAAGTCTTATGGATGAAAAATCAGTTAGCTGATGACGACCAGGTGTTCACAGAAATTCCTATTTTCTGTGACAATTCAAGTGCCATTGCTATTGCCAACAATCCCGTTCTTCACTCTCGTACGAAGCATATTGATATTCGGTATCACTTTATCAGAGATCATGTAATGAAAGGTGATGTTGAACTTCATTTTATCCCTACAGACTATCAACTCGCTGACTTGTTTACCAAGCCTCTTGATGAATCTCGGTTTAATTTTTTGATCAGTGAGTTGGGTACGTTGAATGTTGACAAATAATTTTTGAGTTTTCACCAATTCATTTGGGTTGTGTTTTCTCTAAAAATGTTATATGTCATTTGCTCAAAAATAGTCTGGTATATGTGTGAGTGTATGCTTCTCTCTTTCTAAAATATTGATTTTTTAAAACTGATGGGTTTTACACTCGTGTATCTCTTCTTAAAAATCAATTTTTATTTTTTTCTTTTTCCTCTAAAAAGTCTCTATGTGAATTCTTTACATACAAAAAAAAAAAATTATTTTTTAGTATTTCTTTAAATTTATTTTATGTTTGTATCTTTTTAAATTTATATGTTTGAAAATTACTTTTAAAGTTCGGTTTATGTTTACACATTGAGTTTTAATTGTTTTTCTTTAATTGTGAGTACTTGTTTTCATTGGGCCAAATTAAATTCTTCCTAAAATTCTTGGGCCCAACCTAAATTCTTCCTCACATCATACTAACCCAATCCTACCCTCACCCCTCTACCCACTCTCTTAACCCCAAGCTTCACTCCTCACCTTCGGCTCGCCCCACCCCACACCGATCCCACATCCGCCTAACATCCCTCATTCGGCTTCCCCATCGGCTTGCCTTTCCAATCGGCCCAAACCCCCCTTCCATTTTATGCAAACCGATCACACCCCCTTATCCCCCCCTATTTCCCAAACCGATCGGCCTCACCATCAGCCGATCTTAAACCGATCCTCAACACCCATCGGCTCCCCTTTCACTCTCCATCCTCAACACCTAAGCCGATCCTAAACACCCATCGCCTCCCCTCTCTCTCCCCGATCCCATAAACCGATCCTCTCTTTGGCCTTCACAAACCGATTCCAACCATCAATCGGTTTCCCCTCTCTCCTTCGGCTTGCTTCCTCTCCCCAAACTGATCAAATCGAAGCCGACCACCCCCTCTTTCCATAAGCCGATCCCTTCCCACAAGCCGATGGCCCAATCCCCTTGGCCCACACACCCTTCGGCCCCTCTCTCTCTATTTTCAAAACCCTAGATCTCCCTCTCCCTATTTATATATCGATCTATCCCCTTCTTTTGACACACACCTTCCTTCCATTCGGCCTCTCCTCAAGCTGAATCCCTCTTTGACCGCCGCTTCTCTCCTTGGCCTCCACGCACGGATTACGATCCCACACTCCAATCTCCCTTCGTTGGCTTCCTCTCCTTCTCGGCTTCATCTTTATCTTTCTCACGCCGGTTCAATCGGCTTCCCTCCTCCCATCTTCGGCTCCCCACCGAATTCCCTTGTTGCACATTCTTTCAACCAATTCCCCATCCACTCGGCCTCCTCTCAAGCCGATTACCAATCTCCCCCTTAGGCTTGCTCCTTACCTCACACCGATTTCTCTCAACATTCCACCCCCAACACCATTCGGCCTCTCTCTTTTCTTTTCAATAAGCCGCACACCCACACACAACTCGCCATCTCTAGCCGATTCTCCTTCTTCTCCCACTCGCCTTCTTCTCTCGTTCGGCTTCCTCCTCAACTAACCGATTCTCCTTCTTCTCCCAATCGGCTTCCCACACCCATCTCTCTCTCGGCCCCTCCCTCACACCAATGCATCGGTTTCCCCCATCCACACCCCTCCATCCTCCTTTCGGCCTACCCTATAACCCTACCCTAATCGGCTTCCCCCATTTTTCTCTTCTTCAATCGGCGCCCCCCTTCCTCCCTCAAGCCGATTTCCCCCCCTCTAGCCGAAGCCGATTCCCCCTCCCTAAACACTCAAGCCGATTCAAACTTCATAAGCCTCATCCACTCCCCGATCCCCTAAACCGATCCCACACCTTTCGGCCCAAACTCCCTTCGGCCCGTTACTTTCGGCCCATCCCCTCTCTTTTTCTAAACCCTAGACCCCCTCTCCCTCTTTATAAATATATCTTTCTCTTCCTCATTTTATCACAAACCGATTCCCTTCTCTCTCTCAAACCGCAACCCCCTTCTCCCCTTCGGTTTCTCTCTTTCTCTAAACCCCACACCCAACCAGCCGATCCCCCCCATACGGCTTGCCTCCTCGATTAATACCACAAACCGATTCTCCCTTTCGGCCTCCTCCCTTTTTAAACCCTCAAGCCGATTCACACCACCACCTCTTCCTTCGGCCACTCCCCACCAAGCCGATTCACACCACCAAGCCGATCCTACCTCACACGACCCCCTTTGTTAGGCCTCTATCCACCCTCGCTCATCCCGCGCGTAAACCGACCCTCCCCCAAGCCGACCCCTTATCTCTCTCACCCATTCTACACACACCGAATCCCCCCCTCCAACCGATTTCTCTATTCAGCCTATCCCTCCTCCCTAGCCGATCCTTACAAATCGACTTGGCCAGCCGCTCACACACCCCATTCCCACTTCCCCAAACCGATCCTCAACTCAAGATCGGCGCCCCCCCTCATCTTCCTTTTGTCCCCTATTCCCCAACCATTCTTTTCTCAAACC
>NW_020200742.1:3137-6070 GCF_001531365.2 Cynara cardunculus var. scolymus
CTTTTTCTCCATGCAACTTTGTGGCATTGTTGGATCACAACGAAAAGTATCCAGATTTCTTCATCATAATCGACTTTCTTCGTAAGTGTCCTCTTTTCAAAGCTCTTACGTTTTCTCCTAAGATGAGTAAATCTTTGCTTCGTGCATTTTGGGCTACATGTATCTATGATGCTTCCACTAAATCTGTGCATGCCTTTGTCTTGTCTCCCAATGATATATCTTTTACTGCTGATGATTTAAGACGVGTGTTAGAGCTTCCCACTTATTCCTCTTATGATGAGCTTATATCTGTTGATAATCTTCACATTGTTGCTACCACAATGGGCTATGTGCAAGATCCTGCTTTGCTTAAACAAAGCACTTTATATAGGAARAATATGGGTGGTGTATGGAACTTCTTCTTTTCACATCTTATTCAATGCTTGAGTTCCAAAACTGGAGGGATGGACCAGTCACCCTCTAGTGTTACACARTTAGCTCATGCATTGATTTTTCAAAGAAAAATTGATTTTGCTGGTTATCTGTTTGGGGAATTGATCAAGAAGATGGGTAGTGCCAAAAGCTCTACCGTGCCATTTATTAGATTTTTATCTATGATAATTGCTGATAAACTTGGGTCACGTCTGCCGCCCGACACTGCAAATTATTATGACCTCAAAGTGTCCCAAGTGGGCATTCAGACATTGAAGAAGGCATCACTGTCTACCGATCTACCTCTTCCTTCAGGTATGGTTTCTTTTGCCTCCTCTTCTCACCCTGTGTGGGGAGAGTGCTCTGTGACCACAGCAGCTGGGGACCTTCCTCATGTTGCTCCGGTCACCCATCACTCCTCCWTRCCAGTGGTCCCTCCCCCTTCTACTTCTTCAGCTACTGCCTCAAAAGAGGCCGCCTCCTCTGTCCGGAGACGGCTGGCAGATAGTCTTCTTCCCCCCTCCTCCGCATCTATTTCTGAGGCTATGACTTCGAAAGCGCCTTCGGAGTCTCACCCCGCCTCACACCCCCCTCACTCAAAGCGGAGTCACTCTAGACCTTCCCCTCTTGGCTCTTCCTSTAAGAAGACCAAGAAGCCAAAAAGGGCTAAAHACACATCTCCAACCAAGGACTCTCAACAGTCCAAGGTTGTTGAAGTTGGTCCTCCTGAGCCCAGGACATCTGCTTTACCCYCCCTAGCTCCTCAGTGCCCTCTCAACAGGACACTGTTGTACATACGGGGAACCCACTTGACTCCACCTTGGCATCTCTATATGACCTTGGTGATGACTYRGACTCCTCYCCTTTCCGAGGTCCCTCTTCTCCTCCACTTATTCACGGCCTATCACCCGAGATCGATGATCTTGATGATATHGCACGGATGGATGATTTATCAGCCTTGTCTGATACTRACATCCCTTATCTCCAGTTTATTCTTATGGATGTAGATGGTGAGCCTTACCAGCCTACTACATCTACTACTGTGGTAATCGGCGACCCACCTCACGCAGGTGTCGATGATACAGACACCGAGCCTCTCGCCGGTGTTGGTGATACAGACACTGAGCCTCTCGCCAGTGTTGCTGATACAGATATCGAGCCTCACGCCGATATCGTTGATACAGATGTTGAGCCTCACGCCAACATCAGTGATACTCCCATCGGTGACTCTCAGGGCGCYGRTGGTAMTRAGAGTGTTGGTGTCTCTTCACCAGGTGGGTCAGCAAGCCCAATCAAAGCTTGCTCTCCTACTCCCGCTGCTGCTTCTCCATCAAGGCCCCCCTCTGCACCGGGCTTCCAGTTCTCGGCTCTTTCTCCTCCTGAGGTGATTTATGCCTTACCCACCGAAGTGGTGGACATGTTGAGAGGCTTCACCTCTCAATGTCAGTTGCTCATCTCTCAGCAGACCACCCTCGGCACGGATTTATCTGGGAAGTTGGACTGTGTTACCTCTGAACTGCATCACCACAGTGCCGCCTTGACAGCTCATGGCACTGCCTTCTCTACTCTTCAAGCTGCGGTTGATTCTTTGGATGCTCGTATGGCTGCACTATCTGATTCTCAATCCAGTATATCTGAGGCTGTCGCTGATCTTCGTGCTCGATCGGATAGTCAGGCTGCCACTAATCAGGCAATTCTTCAATCCCTAGCTGATCTTCACTCCAGGATGGATGCCCAGACTCAGATATCCAAATTGTTCTTAGCAAGAGATACAGAGTTCACTGTTGACTTGGGTCCTACTCAGTTCACAGAAGAGGACCGGGTCATGTTAGCCAGACTCAATCGCCGTGTTGAGTCCGATTATGATCTTCTCGGCGGTCTTCATCGCGGTGTCTCACGTCTGCTTCGTGCCACATGTGCTCCTTATCGTCCTGTTCCTGCTTCTGTGCCTTCCCCACCTGCCGACGTGGAGGGTCCTTCTGTACCTGCTGCTGGGCCTTCCCCTATTCCCACTGAGGGGGAGAAGACAGTTGATCCGGCTACCAGTGTCAACGGGGATGACGACTCTTCTTCTACTTCTTCATCCTCAGCTGAGTCAGCTGGTGATGCTCCTATTGAGGGGGAGCTACTAGTCCATGATGATAGAGCCACAACAACTATTGAGGGGGAGCCACCATGTTCTATGCCTTCAGTATCTGTTGAGGTTGGTACTATCCCTTCTTCTCAAGATGATGTTCTCATTACTTCTGGGGAGTTAGTCCCAACTCATAGAGAAGGAAAGGCACCGATGACCATAGATGAAGAAGCTGCTGCAGCTAAAGCAGCTAAATCTGCTAGACTTTCATCTGAAGTCCCTGCAGCCGACAGACTTGTGCTTAAAGCTTCACTTCCTCAAGAAACTGATCTTCAGCTCCTAGGTATTTCCTCTGAGGATGCGGCCAACTCAATTGCTCTTCAAAAGCAATTTGAGGAAGCCAACATATCTCACACCTTGGTCCCACAATCTGAGTCTGAAGAAACCA